>NC_036860.1:29152588-29176154 GCF_002910315.2 Salvelinus sp. IW2-2015 | reverse complement strand
CGTCAAGGTATTGGAGTGGCTCACAAAGCCTGACCTCAATCCCAAGAACAAGTGTGGGCATGAAAAAGGTGTGGGCAGGAGCCTAAAACCTGATTCAGTTACACCAGCTCTTGTCAGGAGAATGGACCAATTCACCCAACTTATTGTGGGAAGCTGTTGGAAGGCTACTCGACAACGTTTGACCCAAGTTAAACAATTTAAAGGCAATGCTATCAAATACTATGGAGTGTATGTAAACTTCTGACCCACTGGGAATGTGATGAAAGAACTAAAAAGCTGAAAATTATTCCTCTAGTATTATTCTGACATTTCAATTCTTTAATATAAAGTGGTGATCCTAACTGACCTAAGACAGGGAATTTTTAGCTAGGATTAAATGTATTTGGTTGTGCTAAGGCATATGTAACTTCGACTTCAACTGTTATACAGTATGAACCTTTCTATAATAACCCCATCTTACCCAAAGCCTGAGAGATGGTTTTACATTTTCTTGGTTCAACAAAGGAATTAAAACATTTGGTAATCTCTATAGAGAAGGTGAACTACTATATCTTTCAACAACTGGCATCTCATTTTTCGTTACCTCAAACTCATTTCTTTCAAGTACCTTCAGGTTAGGTTTATATTGCCACTTAGCTGGGAGGTAGGATTCAGCCCATGAGTAAACCTATAACTGATAACTGTGGCTGGAAGGAAAGGGGTAAAAGGTTAATTTTGTTACATGTACTCTAGTCTTCAGCTTCTGTTGGGAACGATGAACCTCTGAAGCTGCTGAAGGCATGATGACTTGGTCTCATTTTTGAGGATGGAAATGGGGAAAGACTCTTTTTAGATGCTCAGCTCTTTCATTTAACACAAGGCACAAGTTGATGCAATTCAATATTTTACATAGGCTCTACTTTACATCAGAGAGGACTGCTAAAGACAATTCTAAATATTTCACAATTTTTGCCCAAGGTGTAAAACGGGGGTGGGAACACTGATGCAGATGTTTTCTCCTGCCCTGAGACTAAGCAATATTGAAAAGACATTATTCAGATCAAGATATTAAAATTCCTCAGACATACAAGTATTTTACACCATTTAAGATAAACTTGTGTTAATCCACCACAGTGGTCCGATTTCAAAAAGACTTTTCAACGAAAGCACACCAAACGATTATGTTAGTCTGCACCTAGTCACAGAAAAACCCAGCCATTTTTCCGCCAAAAGAGGAGTCACAAAAAGCAGAAATAGAGATAAATGAATCACCAACCTTTGATGATCTTCATCAAGATGACACTCATAGGACTTTATGTTACACAATACATGTATGTTTTGTTCGATAAAGTTCATATTTATATCCAAAATCTTAGTTTACAATGGCCGCGTTATGTTCAGTAATGTTTTTTCCTCCAAAACATCCGGTGATTTTGCAGAGAGCCACATCAATTTACAGAATACTCATAATAAACATTGATAAAAGATACAAGTAATTAATTAACATGGAACTTAGATTAAACTTCTCCTTAATGCAACGCTGTGTCAGATTTCAAAAAAACATTTACGGAAAAAGCACACCATGCTTTAATCTATTACAGAGCTCAGAAGCCCAAATAAGTCATAAAGATATCCGCCATGTTTGCAGAATCAACAGAAGTCAGTAAATAGCATTATAAATATCACTACTTTGATGATCTTCATCAGAATGCACTCCCAGGAATCCCAGTTCCACAATAAATGTTTGTTTTGTTCGATATGTCCATCATTTATGTCCAAATACCTTCATTTTGTTCGCCGCTTTCAGTTCAGTAATCCAAATTCATGACGCGCAGGTCTGCTGAAAAGTCAAACATTCCATTACAGTTCGCTAGAAACATGTCAAACGATGTGTTGAATCAATCTTTACGATGTTTTAACATAAATCTTCAATAATTTTCAACCGGAGAATTCCTTTGTCTTCAGAAAATGCAATGAAAGCAGGTCGCTCTCACTGTGAGCGTGCATGTTCTCGCTCATGCCAGACACCTGACTCAAAGAGCTCTCTTCCCTCATTCTTCACAGTAGAAGCATCAAACAAGGTTCTTAGACTGTTGATATCTAGTGGAAGCCTTAGGAAGCATGCAATATGACCAATATCCCACTGTATATTGATAGGCAAACCTACAAACCTCAGATTTCCCACTTCCTGGTTAAGATTTTTTCTCAGGTTTTTGCCTGCCATATGAGTTCTGTATACTCACAGACATCATTCAAACAGTTTTAAGAAACTTCAGAGTGTTCTATCCAAATCTACTAATAATATGTATATCTTAGCCTCTGAGTCTGAGTAGCAGGCAGATTTACTCTGGGCACTTTTTCATCCAAGCTACTCAATACTGCCACCCAGCCATAAAGTTATGGACATATTGGAGTGCAAACAGAAGAAGATCTCAAAGGTAAGGCAATGATTATATTGTTATTTCTGACTTTTGTGGCGCCTGGCAGGTTGAAATATGATTTTCATGTGTTGTTTGATGGGGTGCTGTCCTCAGTAATAGCATGGTTGCTTTCGCCGCAAAGCCTTTTTGAAAATCTGACACGTGGCTGGATTAAAAAGAAGTTCATCTTTTAAACCGATGTATAACACTTGTATCATTTATGAATATATTCATCGCGTATTTCTGTTTTGAATTTGGCTGCTATTTTACTGGTGTTGTCAAATCAATCCTGTAACAGGATTGGCGCGCGAAGGGATCATTAAGAAGTTCAATCTTGGTAGCACAAAAACCAGATGAATTCATTTGGCCGTCATTGCAGCCAATAAATGCACAGCCATACAATATTATATGGAAGGAGTGAACTCCGCCAAGCAAGCAGATGTGGCTAAAAAAAAAAACGTACAATTTATGTAATAAACCTTTGAAATTTACTGATATCTGGGGGGGACTTTCAGCATGTTCTGGAGACGTCACCTTAGCTGCCTCATTATTACTTTCTTCATTAATGTATTATTATTATTTGTTTTGAGTTGAATCATTTATTTTCTAGCATGGAATGTGAAGGTCATTCTGTTTCATTTATTTGATGTTAATCATTGACAGCTATCCGGGTCAGATGAAGGGATGGAGGGGGGTGTTCACATTGGTTGGGGAGGAACAGGGTTTTGCACTATGTGCCCCATGTAGGCATTGTGTTTTGTGGTAGCGTGGAAGGAATTAACGTCGCATTTATTCCTGTCATATTTTGCTGATTGTTAAATTGTTAAAAAAACAAAATTAAAAAGTTTCTAGATACTGCCTGTCTAGACTGGTAGGAGAAAACAGTTTGCTTGACTGCTTGTACTGGCCTGACTTTTGCATCAATGGAACTTTTGGCACTAAACAAGACAGTTTCGGGTGAAAAGACGTCTGTCGCGCAATACACCGATGAATGCAAGTGAGTGATGCAGCAATACAGCAGGCAAAGAAAAGATGCCAAAAAGTCACCCAGACGAGTGCGCCACTTGCCCGGACACAAATTTCCATGGACAGGTAGAAGAGGAGATCAAAACGAGCTAAGCTTGTCAAAATTAGGCACTGGTACCATTTTAGAAGACTGTCCTCCTAAGAGAATGAACAGAGTTAAACTGTAGGAGCAGAGGTGAAAAGTGGAAAACTTACAATCGTTACAACCGACTGCTTCGTGATACTTCGGAGATGCTTTTATAGTCTCATCCTTAGCAATCTGGCTGTGATGAGACTGCGGATGTACACACACAGTGTGGTGGTGCAAGAATTGCTTGATAGCTATTGTCCATGTGAACTAAATATGAAGAAGAATTCATGATTGACTACAGTAACATAGCTTCGAAATTTAGCAGCATGGGAGGAATTCCCACTCTCTACTCAAAGAGGTCAGATACCGCAGACAATTGGTCAGGACGTAATTGCAACATTCTTATTTATCTTTAGTCAGTTTAAGAACATCTTCTATTTTCAACTGATGACCCTAGGAAACAGTGGTTAACTGCCTTCAGGGCGCGCCGACATGACTCGCATCCTAAATTTACATAATATCTTTATTTAAACGCTGTCAGCTCAGAGGATGTTGTGGCTTGCGGACCGTTAGGTTTACAAGTCCAACACTCTAACCGACTCTAGCCACTAGGCTACCTGCCACCTACATTGGAACAGAGGGTCGGTCCTGGATATTCCCCTTGACATTAAATGTGTCTGCGTGGTGTGGTGACAGTGGTTCCTCCTTTAGAAGGTTTGTTTTGGTAATACTGCGGCGCAACAGCGCCTGCGTGGCTGCTGCGCGATTCTGTGCACATATTTAATTCCTCAGCCATTTCTTACTACTCCAGGGCAGTTATTGCTATTTTTGAACCACCAGGGGGGCATCTTTGAGAAGCATTTGATAGTATAGTCCGTATAGGGCTTAAAACCAGAGAATTTAAAACCTTTTTTAATAACATAGTTTATATGGGATTGATTTAATAGAAATTGGTTAATTAATTTGACATTCATATATGGTCGGTTTCCATTCAGAGACAAAATGACCAGTTTGTGTAAATTAGACCGTTTCACTCTCGGAGCGCACACTGGACGTTCGGGTGCGGGAGTAAGGGTTTGATTTTAGAGTTCTGGCCTTAAACGGCAGTCATGCACCAAGCTGACATTGGGCTAGCTAATTCCAGACCACTCTGACCATTTTACTCGCCCTAAGCAGAGCTGGTAAGGCAGTTTTCGTGTACCGAGGCGTTGGTGACTGTAAATGTGCTAAGACTGGAAACAATTTAATTGACGTTATTTAATATTCACAGAATTGTACTGACAGCCGGCCATCATTTAAAGGGTTGAAGGCGCTCGTCAAAGTTATTATTCTGCGGCTTCTGATACACTTCAGACATAGGAGTGCACTGAGGAAATCCCGTGTGATAGTATGGCTGGAACACATTTTATTTGTTTAACACGATTCTTTTGCTGATTGAAAAACTAGCTTCATTGCAATGCCGCCGTGGAGCCCAGTTCATAATATAAGCCATAATGTTCCCAGCTTCTCTTGCCTATGTTTAAGTTAATCGCAAACAACCTTCAAACACGAGCCTTACTTACGCTCGCATTTTTTCCACCTGCCCAGCTCTATTGTCTCTTTGAGCCCCGGGCACAACCGCCTACAATAGTTCTATCCCAGCTTTTGCGTTCACTACATCCATGCACTGCTTCGCTATTGTTGGTAATGAGACTGCTCACATTGTTTTATAGTTTAAAATGTAACAAACAAAATGTAAACCAACAAAAATATAAGTGTATGGGAAGGTCTGCGGTCTTCCCCATTGTTTGATAGATATGTCTTCTATTTGCTTCAAATCACTCACAACTCGTGTATATTTCGAGTTTTTTAAAGTCGGGTGTAACTTGTGTGAATTGGCTGAGCTAGTTAGCGGGGTTGCGGCGCGTAATAGCGTTTAAAGCGTGACGTGCGCTCACGGCGTGCGGAACGTGGAGAGTTAGTTGGTTGCCCTTTGCTCGGCAAGGGCCGCAGCTTGTTGTGAGCGACTGGTAATTGAGTGCCTCGAAGGTGGCTGGTGTGTCTATTGGCAGGGGGAGGAGTTAGGGGACATAGAAAACTGTTCGGGCAGCCATTTTAATCAGGAGAATCTCCTTTTGTGCTGAAATTATGTGAGCTGGGCAGGAGCGTCATTTGTCATCCGATGCTAGAAACCAGAAATAGTGCAGACGTTTTCATTTTCGCGCCCTACTTTTTCATTTCGCAGCATAAGCACAGTTGAACCATCGGAGGTGCGGATGCGTTTAACTTTTCCACACCAAGTAGGTTTTTTTTCAGTTTCATCCGACGAACAGATTGTAAAGGTGGTAAAATAAAAGGGTACATGTGTTTATGGGTATTTAGGCTGAGCATTCACTCCAGTCAGAAACAGCTTGCGACGTTCAACTTTCATTTAATTTGCTATGGGCTGGCGCTTCAACGTGTTCCAGTTTAGCCACACGCTCTTACAGCCGTTTTTCAACCTTTGGGCTGAATTTTGAACTGCGTTCTATTGTCCACCTTAGATAAGCCAGAACGAATTGTACGAAGCGACGCCGAATAGTTCATTGAGAAAGCCACATACGACTATACCATTTTACTAGCTAGAATGACGAGAATAATCAAGGTCAATCAACGTGGGTAGTTAGATAGCCTATAGTTAATATACATGGCAAATTCTGATGTATATACTTCTAAAGTTAGGTAGCTAGCTAACATAGCAGGTTACATACGCTGTACATGATATGCTATGTGGTTGTAAGCTACAGCGAGCTAACAAATTGTCAGGCCAACATAACGGTTAAGGTAACTTATTTTGAAGAGTCATTACTTTAATTACATTGAGTAGCAACGCTACCCCCTTCGTCGTCTAGGGCAAAATCTGCGTCTGTAATAGGAGTTGTTTTTTTCACACCTAAGCTCGGCTATAGGACTTATTGCCTTAGTTAAGAGGTGTGAATAAGTCTATTGTTCAGCTATTAGCCCTCCTCTCCCAACTTGCAACAGAATTTGCTGTCTCCCATCTCATTCTTTGCCTCTTCCCATTCATCATTCTGCTCCTGAGTGGCTCGCTTGGCGTGCTGGCCAGAGGTAGCAGCATCTTCGTGCTGCGTCAAGAATTTCTGCCGAACATTAGCACGTTTGTTGAAGGTGTGGTTTATTTCACAGGTAATTGTTTATCGATGCTATGGAGGTAACATTTGTGTCTTTTTGTCGAGAGCAAAACCTTTTAATTTTCAATCAAAAATAATTGTTTACTTGGAAAAGCAACTTTTTCCCGACAACAAAGGAAGTCAAAGGACATACTACGAAGATGGCATCTCAGGAAAGCCAGCAACTGGGCAGTATGACGTATCCTAAAAAATGACATCTTGCTGCTTTAGATTGAAAGTCCTTACTCAGTTATTTGTTTTTTCAATCATATGAAAAATACAGGCTGTTTCTTTACTTCAGAGAGCGAGCTGACCAAAGGGGTCGAAAATGTCGTATATTGCAGATTGTTCACTGTCGCGAGAAACAGGCCGTGGAAGCTTTAGTTGCTGGCAAAAGTGGTTCATAACCAGAGGTAATTAAACTTTCTGTGTTCTTTTCTTCCAGCTCTGCCTGGTTGTGTGTAACATGGAACCTGTTTCACATGCCATTAAATTAAAAACCTTTAGTGTCAGCTGCTAAATTTTTCAAGATTTACACCACCTAACACAAGCCATTTTCACTGGACTTTCTGTTGCTGGCCGAAGTTAATGATTTCCCTGGGGTTAGCCTTGCATAAGTCAACGTGTAGTGTGACACTAGATTTTTCTGGCAAACGCATCCTCTTCTCTGTATTAAATGTTCAGGTACACTTCTGACTAGGTGTCTGCGTCAAACATTACGAGTATCTTCTATGACATTATCTTCTATTGTTTTGTCCTCATGTGTCTGTTCTTTCACAGCAATAAAGTACTCTGTAGCCACTTAGTGTGGACACAGGTGAGACCACGACACACAGATAACAGTCTCTCTTCTTCCAACTTCATCCCTCTCCCCCTTCTCCTAGGTTACATCAGCTGTTTTGGCTGAACACCCTCCAGCATCTGAAATGGTGGCTGACACAGAGGGCAACACATGATCATCAGGTGAGAGTCACTCTGGTCGGGGTCAACAGGAAGTTATTATTAAAGAGATGCTTTACCATTGACATACAAGGACAAGAAATGTAGTCGTACCCAGAGTTATGATCCAATGGTCGTTTTGATTTCTACTACTTGATTTCTAAGATGAAGCCCAGGCCGGTCGTGTAAGAATATAAAACAAGGCTATAAATTATGCTCTCTCGCTGCAAGGATATGTTTTTGATGTGGAGAGAGGAAGCCAGTTCCGTCATCCGCCACTCTTAAGGAATATTCATATTCGGGCCCATACTGGAGGCCCAAGGCCTGGTTAGGAGACAGGCAATTGTGATTGAACTGAGAGAATATTGAGGGTTGACTGTAAATTCATGAATCAATATGCTGTGTTGCCGCTGTTCTTACCTCGTCTTCCCTTTCTGTCTTCTACATTCTCTCCCCACCGCGTGGTCTTTTCTTCCTGCATTTTATAATGCAGCACCATAATGTGCATTGAAGTACAGATTAACTGTATTCATAATTATACAATTATCATTAATTATAATGCATTATGTATTCTATAACACCTGGATAATGAACTTCTTTCAAGTAAGGTGTTTCACATTCTCACTGGTTGAAATACTATCCTGTGTCTTCAGATTTAATGCAAATGAAGGGATTAGATATGCATAGTTTTTTTTCTGTACATATGAAGTTATTAACTCAATCATGTTTCCTAGTACTATTGCACAGTTTAACAATGGTTGATCACTTGATGTCCCAGGACAGAAAGTGGTAAACACTGTTGAAGTGTATTAATTGGTAATACATACAGCAGACAGCAGCACATTCAAATAATCTGGAGTTTGATATGACTGAAAGAATAATGTCTCCAGAGATCATACCTGAACCGACTTAATTGTTGCCAAGGAGAGAGTGCTATGATCAGTGAAAGTATCATTCAATGTACAGGGCGACGAATGGGAATGCTCATTGCGTAGGTAAACATACAGTTTACATGTGTATAAGGACTGTGCATTCCTTGGCACATAAAGTATTATTTTCTACTCCTAATAGGCTTCATTAATTTCCATCAGTCTTTGAGAGGTTGATCACAACACTTTGATAGCTGAGGTTCATAGATTGGTATGAATATTAGTGGCTCGAACCTGAACGTTTTAGGGTCTACAACAGATGGCTAACATGCTGTAGCTACTACAAATCCCATTAGGCATACAGTTATTTCTTATCTCTCCACTACACAATAAGCAAGTCAATAGTTAGCTAGCTATTTACTGGTCAGCTGCGTCTGCAAGGAAGCGGCTGTACCACTAATTTGTACATTCAATTTGAGTAAATGGCTTTAGCTAGCTAGATCTTACATCCACTGGTTTCACAAGACGAAAGCCTGGATTTGCTGGTTTTTCTCAGGAGTCCCTAAACATTAAAACAACACGAACTTACATCTGGTGTCCACCATGAATGAATGTTTGTATAGTGCATCTTTGTTTGACATAACAGCCACAAGAAGGCAAGTGGTGGCTCGATGTCAAATTCGTTATTGGAACCGACTCGATATGATTGGTCATATAAAAACCTTGGGACCTAATGCATAATCGAGTGCTCGTTAACTCCCTCCTTTGTGGTGGTCTGGAGTGTAATGAAGCGTGACGGCTGGGTACCTCTAACTACCGCGGTGCAAGCTTCGCAAACCGTTTAACAGGAGGATCACCTGTATGTGCCGTGTGATGCTGGAGGCGAGCAAGAAAGGCTTGGGAGAGAGGGGGAGTTGTGGTGGGGTACCTGTACCAGATCAGGGAGAGGAACAGGCCAGGGGCAGAAGAGGGAACAGAGTCGCCAGGTGGGATCAGCAGTGCGCAGTGCAGCAGGCAACAAGAATAGGTGTAACACCCATTGGGGAGAAGTTTTTTTCGGGAGGCTGAGTAGGAGAGGAGGCATTCACCTTACACGACAGATGCGTGGTAGAGCATATTAAAACGTTCCGAGCGAAAAGGCTTGTTGAAAACTGGGTAAAATTGGCTTGAGTTTCGATATCGCCAGAGACTATTCCTGAGATGTGGATATCTACGACGCAACAGTCGGTTATAGTCTGCTCGAATGGAAAAACCGTTTTTGTCTATGGGCTTTTACACCCCTGTATATTGTGGATATAAAGAGTTACCTGTCTGAACGAACACAGAGGGTGTTCCTGTCAAGTGGAAGCCTCTACCAACATGATCCAGGTGGAAGTCAAGGAACTCCCGGGCAGTATATAGGCCTGTTACTTTTTCTCAATCTGTTATCTAATGAATTGCCACTGGATTGAAGTAAACCACAGTGTGTATAATGGCGGATGTCTCGACATTTATTATCGCAGCTACTACAAGCGGGTGAAATCATCCAACGCCTCAAACAAAGAGCTTCGAATGGTATGTCAATTCTATATATTTGTCGCAAACAAGAAATACGATTGAAGGTGATAATTGTGGGCTTCGGCACATGGCCCTGACTTGTTTGTCTCTGTCTTCATAATACGGCAAATTAGCCATGTTTCTTCAAATTCGTTCACCAGTTCTCATTACTATTTTCATTGTGCTTTTCTATGGGAGAATAAGGAAAATAGGATAATCGGACACTGTGATGATATATGTTCGCCACCTTGAATAACACAGTATTTTTAATACCCCAATGGGGGGCCATTTTAAATTCCTCCCATCCGAGCCAAAATGCAGCAGCTCGAGGGAAAGACGTTGTCACCTACTACCTTACTACATTTCTGAGTCGATCCTTCATTTTAACCCTGTCATATATTTATTGTGTTTTGAGCTTTGGTGTAGATGTTTGTTTAACTTCGTATGGTATTACACCATCGAGCATCATTCATCGTAACATTATTGAAACAATGAAAAAACGCGTATAAAAGTATGAAACAAAGGGGAATTTTAATGCCTTCAACATGATGGTGAAAATAATCCCTGTGGCAATAAATAACTTATTCCCGCACAGCATGCCAACGTTTCCCTTCCAATGATAAAAGCTAAAAAATTCAGTGGCAGAACCATTGTCTTTCAACCAAAACATGTCTGGTGTTGCCGCATTATCAGACTCCATTTCAGTTGATATTCCAGGCCAGAACAGTGTATTCACACTATCAAAAAAATTATTCTTTTTTTTTCGCATATTACAGCCTATACTTACCGGGGGGCAAAAAACTGATAGTAACATCGAAGTCATTGAGGAAGTCTTTGTTGGTGTCATAGATGGTGAACTGGTTTTATAAAGATCTTTTGTCTTTTTAAGAAACCTTGATCAGAAAAGTTTATTAGTACACCAGCAAATAACAACTTTCTGTCTATGGCAATGGTCCTATGTTGGAGTTCACATCTTATTTTCCGTGCTCTGATTACAATAGTCAGACACTGTTACCAGCCAAATTTAAGAACGACCAAATGCATCCCTTTTAGCGAGTTTCAAAATATGGAATTCAGTATTTCTGTCGTTGGGAGTATGTTTTCATTTAAAAAGGTTGGTGACCAAAGAAAGGTTGCCTACGTTATTGGGACTCATTGTAAACGAGACTTATCAGAATACAGTTCAGCAGTAAATGAATTAGCTGGTGAGAGTGATGGTGTGCGTGGGAAACAGCAATAGGAATTTATCATCTTGTTTCCTCTTCAAATGCAACTGATCACAATAAATTATTTTGTGCCTTTTTTTCGTGAAGAGGTTTACAAGAGGAAATGTACATTAAAACTGAATCAATATATCTCATTGGGTGATGCTGTTTGATATTTTAATTAAAAGAAGCATGATTTTTCTCTCTGGACCTTAAAACCGTCGGACCCCGTACACACGGCCGCGACTTAGAAGTGTCGCTCCGTGTGCACATACGTGATAGTGATGGCAACTTTTATTTGAATGATCCCATGCAGCATTTTGTTGTCAGTGGTATTTGATATAGCGATGTTAGCTACTGATAGAAGGATGTTGAGCGTGGCCAACGTACTGGGTGTGAGCTGAACTGCACGTGATTGTAGACAAGCCAAACACCCTTGAACTAGGACTTTAGTAACCACGTAGTTGCACCATCCACCATGTTTTTTCCTGCCATCGTAGTGACCGCAAATAAAGATGATAGTAGAGCATGGTACAGTTTTTGAAGGGGGTTTACAGTGGGGGGGGCCCTTGCTTAACCATCTGTGTACTTTCAAGACTTCTTCGCACTTAGTAATGCGACTTTCTTAAAATGAAATCTCCTCTTTGTTTGCCACTAAAGATCATGCTCTCTGTATATTTCAACAGAACTCATTTCCTTCTTAGGCCGAGTCGACATTTAAACTGAAATGAAGACAGCAGCCCTTACTAAACATTTGCTTGGGCTGTTTTTTGATGCACATGAGGTTCATGTTAGGTAAGAATCTGGATTTGCAGTCAATTCAGAGATTGGCTTGTCAATTTCAATTGTGTCAGATCCGCACCAACACATTTTTATCGCTACAATTTGGAGACGATGAGCCATGAGACAGATAAGAGATCTTTCTTGATGGGCAACCTGCTAAACAACCACAAGAATGGTGAGAGAGCATAGCCAGTCAAGGCCTACTCCTCACTACTCTATAAACTGTAAGCATCAATGCTAAGAGCAAGGTTTAGTCAGGTGCTAGAGAAGCTATGCTTTTAGGAGTCCACAGAATGTAATCCAGTTCGGACTGTCAAAGGCACAGAGTGGAGAGGTTCCACATCACCTCACAGGTGAAAAGATCGACACTTGCAATCATGTTCACATAATGTGGCACTGAAGCTATGGTGACTGATGAAGTATGTCACCATCCTGTCATTGTTGTAACACAACATATGTGTCCTCGACGCTAGCGAAGCGCATGGAGAGGTTTGCCTGGCTGAAAAGTCCTGTTTAGGATGATGCACTCAAAGGAGACGAACTAGAATGTTGTCCACAATATACACCGAATTGGATTGAAATGGATACGTGTTGTACTTATGTCATATCTATTGGCTTTAGTGTCGGTAACCCTACATAGAAGCCAAGTAAACTCTCAGAAGTCTCGCGCTTTATGGTGTGAAACATCGAGTGATTAATGAAATGCTCATTAAAAGTGTCATTGCTGTCGTGCATCTGACATGAGCCTGAATTTATGAGTTAAGTTCTGCCTGACTAGTGGGAGGGATAGGCCATGATGTCAGACAGTACCACGACGGATGGTCACCGATACATGTAGGATGATGGCAATATTTTCCTGAGCGCTATAAATATCTTATGTTCATGACACTAAATTCAATGTGAATTTTTAAATTCTGTGAAGGCTTTTTAAGTTTTCACTAATGCTTCCTGAGTCCTCTTAGTGGGGGGCTTCTCGGGGCCTTTTTTAATGTTTTCAAGGTTGATGGGGCAGCCAAAAGAAACCATTTTGGTGGGTAGGGAAATGGCCTTTTAAGGAACCAGAGGTGTGCATGCCATAGTGGGTACAAGAGCACGTCCCCCTCAGATTTGTCATTTCGTTTCAGACGTTCAATGAAGTACTAAACTTCATTTTTAAGGCCACACGTATTTTCGTAATTATTTATTTAAAAAATATCTCTGTTGAGCTGTATTTCTGCGGAGGGGGAACACTGATTAGAACAAGCCAAAGGAGTACCCCCCCATTCTCCCTAGTAAGGTGATTTCCTCCAAGGTAACCACGAGAGCAAAGACTAGTACGTGCAGCAGATGGAGCGAGGAGAGAGAGCTTTTTATTTGATTTAAAGGCGCTGGATGATAGGCAGGGGACTCGAAGGAGGGTATGTTTGTAATTCATTTGATCAAGCCTATTATGATTCCTTTCTTGATGATCAATAAAACAAAACATGTTTTTGTAGGTATCTTCTGTAAAAAGTAAGCCAGCTTAGCAATATCTTATGAAGTCCGCGTTTACGTAGTCCAGCTAGATCCTGGGTGTCCCTCTCTCATCGCCTCGATTATTCTAGCTACCAGGCATCTTATGCTATCAATCAAGTCTACAGTCTCGTTGTCTAACTACCTTGTGGCAATGCCTGCGCTTTCTGATACATGTATGAGCACTCACATGGTTTACCAAGATGGTAAACCATGTGAGTTCCATAATGCTTTCAGAAAGTTGTGAGATCATGCAAGCAATAAGACGAAATGAATAGGTATTCATTCCCCAAAAGCCGTAAAAAACCATAAACGATTACTAGCCTAGATAACAACATTGTACCCCTTTCCTGTAACGTTAATTACCACTTTTTTATAGAGTGAGGGTGATAGGTAACCTTTGTCATGCCTGAAGATAATCTTTTGAAGCCCATGAGGCATGTGCAACATAGCTTAATGGACCATGGGGCTGACAGAAATCATGCAATACTGCAAGAACCAAGGTTAGGTTTCACAATCTCAGAGATAAAGAATTGTAACAATCATACGTCTGAGGATCAGTATGAAACCAGGATCCAATTTGGAGAGCCAGTAGCAGGCAACCGCGAATTATGCAGAATTGGGGCACCAATAGCTCAGTAGCCCTCAGGCACTGGATGAAGGAACCGACATCTGTGATGATCTTTCCAGTATCTTGTTCATTGCGTTGCCAGCTTCAATGTTGGACAGAGGTGTCGCCAGGTGTGCGCCGCTTCTCAAGGCATGCATGCAGCTAACATGAAAGAGGGACAAAGCTGTATTAGTTACTGGTGATGACGACACTGTTCCAGTAAATGCAACAGAAGATGCTAAATTAAAGAGGAAGGAACATCAGGTAGTATTCAGACTGAAGACGTCTGAAAGTCATCATTACAAACCCTCTGGTTAAAGCGGTAATGTATAAAACCCAGCCACGTTCTGCCTTTACAGGAACTCATAAGTTGTGCTTAACTGAGAGATGGAGAGATTACTCTTTGATATGCCTGACTGAATTTGGAATAGAAAAGGCATACGCGGTTATATAACAGAAGACATTGTACAGAGAGAAGACCATACAGAGACTGCCTGCAGAGTGGCAACAGCTCAGCGTGGGACATCCATCCCATCAGCAAAAACATACAGTGTTACTAACAAACCCCAAACAGAAAACTAAGACGTTTAGCTACGATACCCACCTGTGCTAAATAGCCTTACTGTTCCATGAAATTGGCTTCAGCAGTAGTTTGAGCCACTTTGCAGCATACATAGTGTGCAAGTAATGTGACCTAACTAGCATTCCAAAGACCGTAAATCTACAAATAGTCTACCTGAGCTAAAGCTATGTCTAAAGGTATTAACCAGGTAAGCATGAAGAGAATAAATTATATTCCCTGATAATGAGAGAAATAGACACATATAGGATTACTAGATAAGCCTGCATATTATGAGCATCTTTGGGTGTTTAGCAAGGCCCACCAAATGCAGGAAAATGATAGGTCAACAGCCCAATCAAACGGCTAAAACAACATTCACCTGGCTGATGTTTTACAGATGCCTAACACAGGCATGTGCTCCCACGATCAATAATTGGCAGCCATGCAATATGTTGACCTAATTCAGGAAACTAGGAGATAGTCGGCAAAGTCGACGACTTAACAGAGAGCTCGTTTTGAACGTAATAAATATTGTGTTTTTCGAAAATGCGTTTTTTGGCAGAAATGCCTTCTGAACACGCTGAACCTGTCATGTGCCTTTACTGATAACAAACTCGTATCACCATCTGTAAAATACGAATAAATTGTTAAATGTACGAGCCTTGTCGGTTAAAGCCACAGAAAAAGGTAGTAACCTTCCCACTACGCCATGTTGATTGGCTAGTTATGAGTGGGCTGGACATGCGAGAGAGGATTTGGATTGGTCTGCCGATACGGAAGCTTGTCCGTCTCGTGTTGGTAACCTGTCGATCGCGTAAAAAAAATATATAATATTGTGTATGTAGCTGGCATAAGTGTGGTCTTTTTCTCCGCTTCTTGAGGATCAAGGTTTTTGAAAATCACGTGGAGAGTAGACTATGATAGCTAAAGAGATGGAAGAAACACCTGTCTCGGGATTGTCATCTTTCAAACTAAAAGCAACCGTGGCATGGCATATCTCTGACAGGGGACGACGCTCCATGCACGGATGATGTAACAGGTAAGTGTCCTAAGCGTTAGCTAGCTAACAGTTACATTTTTCAGATATTACACATTTTCAGCATTTTGGAAGGAAATGGTTTCATTCAAGTAAACGTTAGCTGCTGGCTCCCTAGCGAATGTTATTATTTCATTTCCAGGCCATGTGCTGTTTCTAGTTAGAGCCTAACATTATTAACGCTAACATTGAGTGGTTGGTTAGCTGCCCAGCACTGTGGGCAGTTGTTGGCCTGTTTATTGTTTAACTAGCTACATTGGCAGGCTGGTTCGTTATGTCTAACGTTACGTGAAGTGTCTAAAACAACCCGCTGAATATGGGGCCGGTGTCCAGTAAACATCTGCAAAAAGCCGTCATGAAATTTGACTGCCAGCAGAGCTGGTTAGGTTTTTTCATGTTTATTCCAGAGGTAACAAATCATCGGCCAGACCGTCAAGTGTGCGCTTTGAGAGCAAAACAGATTTATGGGGCTAAGAGCTTAGGGTGAGCGTGTGAACAATGATGAATCGGGTGAGACAAAGAAGAGCTCTCACTAGCAACAAACATGTCAAAGGCGATTTCTCAAAAGTTGTAGTGTTACAAGTGCGTCAACTTTCCAGACAGCAGAATTACTTTGCCCATTGTTTCTTCAAGATTGCAGTGTATCGGTAATACCAATTGTTGATAAAGCTCATGAGTGTTCTCTTTATCATTAATGTAAAACTTTTAATCAATGGTTGTTGACCAAGAGAATCGAATCCAGGTGGTGAGCACCATATGCATACTTGGTGTGTAGAAAATGAAGGCCAAAGAAATCAGCCTACACGACCCTGAATGTGCTAGCAATTCCCACAGCCTTAAGAGTTGCAAGCCGAAACACATAAAGTATAACTAGTATGAAAAGAACATGAAAATAACAAACATTCAAGCATAAAATAATTAATATCAGTACTAATACATGATGACGTTGATCCGCTAACAATAGCATGCAAGATGTCATCGATAGATAGGGCAGCTCTGCTTCTCAGAGCCTAAGCAACTTTGAGGTATATTGTTTATTGTTTGTGTTATTTTCTCTACACTATTCAGCCCAAGGCATATTTTTATGTTTTACATACAGCCGGAAACATACTTTTTGGCAATCATCAGAGTGGCTAATCACCAGCATTACGACTTTCCAAATGCTTATCCTTTGTCCGTACCCCCCCATGGCAGTATTGAATCAGCATTCCCAGAGCATTAGTGATCAAGAACAAGAAGGCGTAGAAAGACCGTTTTTGGAGTGAACTTCTAGTCCGAATTCGAGGAGTGGCACGCACAACCATCCACCGCTTTCGGATATAGTACTCGCTTAATGTTCAAGTCTCGGACAATAAAGTAGATGTGAGCTCAGGGGCGAGAATCTCCTTCCAGAGAGACATCAGGAGATTGTAACATACTCTGTTTCACGGAAACATGGCTCGTCTCGGGAGTATGACTGTGTCTGTGTCCATAATGGCAGCTGGCGTTCTTATGTTCGTGCAGACATGAATAAAGAACTGCTCCAGGAAGAAGAAAGGCAGGGGGTGTATGTTCATGATTACCACTCATGGGTGGTGACTGTGATAACATACTGTACATAAAACTTCAAGTCCTTTTGTTTACCCGACCTAGAATACCTGTACAATCAAATGCCGACCATATTACCTCCAAGATAATTAACTCGGTTGATAGGACGGCCGTGATGTATATCCCCCTCAAGCAATACCAAGAATGTCCCCTCAAAGAACTTCACTGGACTTGTGCAACTGGAAAACCACATATCCTGAGGCAGGCATTTATTGTACGCTGGGGATTTTAACAAAAGAAATTTGAGGAAAACGCTAGCCGAGGTCTATCAATCACATGACTGTAGTACTTTGCAATCTTAAAACACTTGCCACTGCACGCCAATTCCAGATGCCTACAAAGCTATCCCCCGACCCTACCTTCGGCACTCTGATCACATATCCATTTTGCTCCTCCTATTCCTATAAGCAGAACCTCAACAGGAGTATCCAGCTGCTAAGAAGTAATTCATCGCTGGTCTGACCAATTGGATCCACGCTTCAAGATTGTTTTGATCAAACGCAGCATTGCGGAATAATGTCCAGGTAGCCTATGAAATATAACAATTGACGAATACAATGATACGGGACTGGAGTTCTTTTCAGGAAGTTGTATTGGAGATGTTGTACCACACTGTGACTATTAAACCCTACCTAAAAACCAGAAAACCGTGGATAGAATGGCAGCATCTTGCGCTTACTGTAAGCGAACCACCGCATTTACCTGGCAAGGGACTGAGGAATATGGACACTCACAAACACTGTGTAGTAAATTGCAGGTAGCCTAAGTGGGTAGAGCGTTGGGAACTAGTAAACAGAAGGTTCCAAGATCGAATCCCTGAGCTGACAAGGTAAAAACTCTGTCGTTCTGCCCCTGAACAAGGGCATTAACCCCTGTTCCTAGCCAGCAATTGAAAATAAGAAATTGTTTCTTAACTAACTTGCTAGTTAATAAAGATAAAATAATTATTTAATTCCCACCGTATTACAAAATTCAAATGCATCTCGCACATCTGAGCAATCTCATTTGGCAAGGGCATGCAACAATTGAACAAGATGAAGCGTAAAAGGAACCGCACACTGCCTCTGATAGTACTCACGATTAGTTTATAAGCTTACGTATCAAACAGCCGAAAATCAAAACAGGCAAAATGTCATCAAGAGGACAAAAGTTGAAAGTCCGCAATTCCAACAGCTCGAGACACGAGACATATGTTGGCAGGGTCTACAAGACAACAGGGATCAGGGCTTTGTGATGGCCACTCCAATACCTTGACGTTGTTGTCTTTAAGCCATTTTGCCACAACTTTGGAAGTTGTAGAGTTTTTRTAGAGTTGAGTCGTCAAATGTTATACTATGTTCATTTTCCAGATCTCTAATTTCTTTCTCCAACGAATCTACTTGAGCCTTATACATTTTACGAGCACCTGAACTAAAGGATATTATTTGCCCCCCTCAGATATGCAAGGAGAGCTTCTAAAATTAGGGGGAGGCAGAGTTGTTATTGGTGCTAAAACATATGTCTATATGAGTGTTCAGAAATGTTACAAATGTGGGATTATTTAGTAAGTATGTGCCATACCTCCAMCTTCTTGAGGTTGGTTGTGTTTTACTGACTGGTACTAAAGACAGCAGGGCAGAATGATCTGATATACATCTTGGTAAGTACTTACACCCAGTAGTTAAACTTCCCTTGGCTGCAGGAATAAGAAATAAGTCAATTCTAGAGTAACTGTTATGAACAGGGGAATAAAATGAGTATTCTTTAACCTTTTGGTTGTGAAATCTCCGTAAGTCTACAAGTCCAAATTGTTTCATTTCTGGTTTTAACATTTTAGCTGCCTGTGTGAGGTTGATACTATCAGAGGAAGATCTATCACTGGAAGAGTCCAGTACCAAGTTAAAATCCCCTGCCATTATTATCTCATTATTATTTTTAACTTCAAAAATACGTCTTGGTAAAATTTAGGATCATCGTGGTTAGGCCCATACACATTCACAATGGTATTGGGCTCAGTGTTAATGAAACCTTGAATGATCACAAACCTACCCCCTTTGTCTTTAATCTGAGATTGTATCTGAAAGGGGCAATGCTTATTAATGAGTATGGCCACCYCTCTTGCCCGAGAGGTRAAAGATTAATAGTACACTTGACCCACACACTCTCTCTTCAGTTTATCATGCTCAGAGTCAGTCAGGTGTGTCTCCTGAAGAAGAGTTATATCAACCTAATGCTGCTTTAGATCATTCAGAATGCGTTTGCGCTTGACTGGGCATTTAGTACCTCTAATGTTAAGTGTCATAAATGTATAGTTATTAGGTGCCGACATCTTTAAAGAAAATTAGAAATAGGGGAAAATAGGGAAACAAAATTGCATTGAGTGTATACAACTTGTACAAAATGAAATTATGATAGTATAAAATAGTAAACATCTCGTGAGCTAATACCCTGACCCTACCACAACCCCCCCCCAGCCCCCCCCCCAACTGAGGGAGTTAAAGAACCCATAGTCCTCATTATCCGTTAGATGGCGGTAGTCTTTTTAGCTTAGGGTGTACTGCTATCCAATAGCATCGGCTCGAAAATTTGGTTATTGGTCTAAAATTGAAATGAAGAATAGGGTGGAATTAAAGTTTCAAGTGTTGATTTTAAATTTGTTTTTAGAGGAAGGACTATTAATCAACGTTTCCAGTAAAAGGTGCCGGTTGTTATATGCCCAGCCGGCTATTTTCAAAACACAGCCGCAGTCCCTTGGGCGGTTATTAACAAACAATAACAATATAGACAATCATTCGAGCAGTGAAGCAAACACCGCAGAGGAACATAGGACAGCAAGACAAGCGCATACAGACAAGAGCAATAGAATACAAAAAGCAGCAAGACCAAAATTCATAAAAGAACAAAGTGTTTCCGACACACTCACGTGCGGATCGAGCTAACAGACAACAATGGGAAAGCGGCAAGTACAAGACAGCTAGGCGATTTATGTTTTCATAAATCTGAGTTGACCTTGCATACGGACATGGTCTTCATCCAAGCAAATTTTGTGAAGAAGGTGTGTTAATGCTGTGTCTGATGAGTAGTTCCAACTGGGAAGAACTCTCACGAGAAAAGGCAGATACTGAAAGGTGCTGATTGCCTTAATTAAACTAATTTTATGGCAGTGCAGTGCGGGATTGAGTAGCCTGGATGAAGATGGAGCACAGAAGATGCGCAGAAAGATAAACGGCCACTGCTCAGACTAACAGTCATGTATGCTAATATATGCATAGTTATTAAGATTAGTATTATGGAAATGGATAGAAAGCACTTCTGAAGGGAGCATTTCTGGAGCAACTGCTGTTTGATTAGTCTGTTGCAGTATCGACAGTTGAGACTTCGTATGGCAGCAAAAACTGAAGAAGTTTCAGTGATAGCTTCCTGTGGGGATCTTGTTTCTGAGGGGTGGCAAGATTTTCAACCAATGCTGCTCATTGTAAGATTCAGCGAGATATGGTGAGTTTCACACTTCCTAGAACGCTTCCAACTAGATAGTGTCAGATCGGAGTCAACTAGATTTTTGTCTGATGATCCTCGGCTGCTAATGGTGAAGTGCGGGGGTCGGGTGCCGAAGGAAGAAGGCAATAAGTCACCACTGGCCCGGATCGAGCTGACCGCATGGCCTGTGTTGAAACCACGTGCGGTTCACGGTGGTGGTGAGTGGGCAGGCTCTGTTCCAGTGCTCAACTGCTTGATAGTCGGATGTATACTGCGTCTCTCCGGTTGGAAAAAATTTTTGCAAAGATGTATGGTTATAAAATTTCTTGAAGAAATCAGGGTGCGGTGGTATTTTTCCGTCCATTACGATTAATTTGCTCTACAGGATTAAAACTAGCCAATCTTAGCTTCCAATATTTGCTCTTGACTTATATCATATAAATAATAAACCGGATTGTGGACGTAAACAATTGCTCTAGTTTCTAACCGGTTTTAATTTTTGTCTCTGAGTGATACACAATGTCATTTGACAGCACTTTCCTGACCAAGAAGTAGAATGCAAGAAGTCTATGCTCTGCTGCAAACGCTCTGCCCTATATATGCGTCAGACCCTAATGCAGAAAACACGTTCATAGCCTTCCTCTGGGTGTCAGAGGAAGTCAGAGTGAAAATTCTTTGTTTTCTAATCTGGTACTCCGACGGTGAAATAGGAGACTATTTTTTTTCGGCGTGACCGGACATACTTCCGGTTTTCCTGAATTTCGCACGAGGTTGGCAGCTGTGGAAGGGATGTGTAGTCGGTTGTTGCTAGGGCGTATGGATAGAAGACTATCTCGGGCTTGTTCCGATTTTGGGTTGAATGACATGTGCCATATCATAGCTAAGTGTATGTTTTTTCACAATATGTCATATTAATCAGATTATTTATTGAAATTTTTTTCGGGAGTTTTGTGGTGTTCGTTGTCTGATTTCTTTACGTTTGAGAGTATACCAAGTGCAGCTTCGACAGATACCTGTGCTAAAGTGGGTGGGAAGGAACATTTCTGATACGGTAACCAACGACTCATTGTTGACCAAGGACACTTGATCAAGCATTCCTGATTGAAGATCAGCCATAGTAACGACCTCAATATTACTGATGTTTAATTCATATTCTGTTGTGCATGTGAACTGGCCTGTGGGGCGCCTAGCCGATCTGCCTTGGTATAAGCTATGGCTAATTTAGCGTAGCATTTTGTTTCGTTATAAAAACATTTAATTAAATGCTGAAATTTGTTTGGATTCATTCACCAGATGGTGGGCTTTTCATAGTCTTACTGTCTGTGTATTTTATTTCTGAATTGATTTTTAAGATTGAGTATTCGTTATATGACGTTGGATCTCTGGTATATTGTTCTGGCTGGGGCTCAGCACATTCAGATTGCAGCTGCAATGTAGAGACTGTGATTTTACTGAAAAGATGCAATTTTCCCGAAACAAAAACTATTGCTATATCCATAAAGTAGTGTTAATCAGACTGTCATGCTTATGAAGTTGTTCTCTTGGTATAGTGGGCTATCATTATATTTTTTATTTTAGTGATATTAGTGTAGCTACTGACAGCAGGGAAAAAAAAATGGTATGTAAAAAAATGTGATTCCTTTGCTTAACGGTGGGTAGCCTAATAGAATTTACATATTGTGGTCTCTTCCTGTAAAACTATTTAGAAAATGCTGTAATATTGAGTGGCTTTAATTCGCAAGACCATGTGATCTTTATTGGTGTCTTGGAAGTTGTGATATATAGATGATATTGTAGATCTCAGCAGGAGTTACCTTTGTTGGACGCTTCTTGCTAGCTATGCTACTGCAGTGGGGGTGGGGGGGGTGTACCTGTCTGGCTTTCAGGGCTTGCGGTGGGCAGAAGCTTCAACGCGAAGTCTTATTTCTACATGATTGATTGGTTTCAGTTGAAGTTGCGTTTGTACATGGTTCAGTTTAGCTGAGCGCTTAGTGGCGGTGGTGGAAGGATCTTTTGAGATTTCGTCGGGATCGATTGTAACATCATAGCATGATCCCGTGGCAGAGCCAACGCTGATGTCTGGTTTTTGTGACGTTTGCGAATAGTGGAACTTTTATCGCGACATCCGAGGCGTTTACTTGTGGACATACAATAACGTTGGACTGGAAATCACTTTGTTGGACTTTGCGACCAAGTAGTGCTAATTGTGACATAATTGAACGGAGATTATCTCGGAAAGAGAGTAGAATTCGTTGAGAGTGCGTGCTTACGCACAGTTAAATAAAGCGCACTTAACTTACTGAATGGCTTGGGGACTGAGTGAGGGATGGGAGGCCTCAATTGTTTTTCCCCTTGCCCATTCTGACTCTCGAGGATCACCCTGGGACCCTCGCGAATGGACGTGTCATTGTCTGTAGCTTACCCTCATGATTTATTCATAAATAGTAGGTTTCTAGAATGTGCTGAAATGAACTTAGATAAATCATTGGGAAGAATCATTCCCAAAGGTAGGAAATTTAATGTATTAACATTCTTCAGGTTTTTTGTTTCTTTTTTGCTTGTTATATGTAAAACTCGTCTTGAAGATGCAATAGGCTTAAGAGAAGAACAATGTTACAAGATGCATTTACGGAGGTACATTGTAACAGTTGGCATTTGCATCTTAGCGAGCAGGTTTGTCGCAGAACATAATGTGAGGTCACAGGGGAGCAGGCGAGAATCTAGGTAGCAGTCTACTTAGTGTAACTTCCTCTTCAACGTCAGCAAGACAACAAGTGATTTCATCGCCGTTCTAGATTTATTGCACAGGTGGTGTGTTTTAAAAATCTGACACAGCGGTTGCATTAAG
>NC_036860.1:29122614-29152563 GCF_002910315.2 Salvelinus sp. IW2-2015 | reverse complement strand
AAAAAAAAGAGAGAGATTAATTATCGCGCTAGCCATCTGCCAGCCAGCCAGCCATCTAGCCAGCCTAGTTGATCATATGCGTAATGTTAGTTTTTCCTCATGTCTAGCAGTCAGCTATCCGCAATGTCTCCAAGTTCAACAAGCCAGTTCCTATCATGTAGTCGACGTAACAAGTCAGGGAGTTCTTTCCTCATGTATGTTTCAGCCATCTTCACAGAGTCAAATGTGCGTTGCCCATTTGGTTTCGATCCACAAAGGTTGCTGGTTGCGAAGGCCCGTATGCCAAGCCAGCCTGAAACGCAGAAGTCTCTTCAGTGGGATAAAGCCCTCCTCATCTTTGTATAGGGAGAAAGATATTGAAAGATCATGATCTCTTGAAACTTTGTTGTACCCTTGTCCATCTCTATTCTGAACTATGCTGGTGCTTCTTCCAAGCTAGTATCCGCCGAGGCCAAAGAAGGTCTGGCAGAGGGGGGAATTTTCCCATGCCTCGTCTGAGGCTTTGACATGTTGGGCATCTTTTGTTTTGGCGATACAATAGATGTTTTAACTTCCAACTCACTATTAACGTACAGGTAAACCATGTCAAAATGCCTTAACATTTTTCGAAAGTTCGAGGACGCTAGGCAGACGCGTCTTGTTAGAGCTTCGCCATTGCCGGAGTTCCGTCTTTCTCTTCATTAAGAAACATAGAATCCAGCGCTCTGATGAAAGTTCCCATACCGTCATCCTCGTTCAAATCGTCAATGGATATTTCCAGTGCTGTATCTCTCGCTCTTCCTTCGAGCGATAAAACCGCTGTAAGTGCTTGCTTTTTCACGTCCAGATTAGTAACCCGTGTCCAGATTCCCAGTTCATTTTTCCAACTTTCATATGACCTCTTCACGTCGGATCGAGGTGGCACATTGTAGTTGTTAGCCATCCTCTGCTACCAATGTTAACTTAAAATGACACAATTACTAGGTTCCAGTTTAACAACGTTTACTAAACCATATTTCCACAATACATGGTTGCCATTGCAGACAACTGCGCAGGCGTACTAATAACAGAGTGATAGCACTGTAATAACGGAAATGTAGGGATACTTAAAACATGAACTTAACAGCTACATGCTTATTAGTAACTGGAATAAGCAATTTCATAAATGTGTCAAGTGCAGCGTCTGGTTACTTCAACAGTATTTAACATGAGATCCTCTGTAAGCTTTACAGGAATGTGGTCCTGAATGTAAATGACAACACCTCCACCATTGGCAATTCTGTCTTGTCTGTAGATGTTATAACCATGTATTGCTACCACTGTGTCATCAAAGGTATTATTTAGGTGAGTTTCAGAGATTGTCAGAATATGAATGTCATCTGTTACTAGCAAACTATTGATTTCATAAACAGTGTTTCTTAAGCTACATATGTTGATGTGGGCTATTTTTAGCACTTTTATGCGATGCTCAGTTTATTCATTTATGTTAGTATGGGGTGAGCTACACACAGTGGACTTCCTACTAAGGCACATCGCCTCAGTGCTAACAGTATAACTCTGGTTCATAGGCACATGATTACTGCATACAATAGATGTATGATTACTGCATACAATAGATGTAGGATCAGCAGAGGCATTCAGGGCAGTTAGAGGGACATAAATTAGGTTACTTACAATGTGTCTTTACCAACGTCCCTGAGATAATATACATTTGCTAAAGCATTATGACAACTCAATGACACAATGGGATTAACTGTGTTAATTTGCTTTAAGGACAGAGGTCAGCCTTGCTAGGGCAACATTCTGCCACATTAAAAGGTGCACTAGGCTATATGAGGTTTGATAATACTTAAGATGTTGTATTTCTACAATGCACCCNTATATGAGGTTTGATAATACTTAAGATGTTGTATTTCTACAATGCACCCCACTGCAATGCAATAAAATCCAACTTCCACACAATGCCTCCSCACACAAGCAAATGTGCTACACCCTCGGTTTCTTCGATAAACCACATTGATAATTGAAAGCTCCATTGATGAATGACCGTGATTTGCATTAAAATGTTTATTTATCTTTATTCATCAGTTTATCAGTCATTCCCCATTGGGGAACTCTTATTATTTGCCCACTGACTCACATTAGGGAGTGATCTAGAGCTTTTAAGGCACAACAGAAAAGTATCCATATCAGTTTTTCTCCTGTCTTATTTAAGAAAAGTGTAAATTCAAATTTCAACAACTCCACCACATCCTCCTTTGTCAGGGAACGCACATTACAGTACAATCTCTTGGGATGGTGACATCCACAATGTCCTTTGCAATTATGCCAAACTGCCATATRGAAACTCATGCATCAATGTCTTATCAAATTAATATAATATTGTTTAGACAATTTCTTCTTGTGTTGAGGGCCAAACCCATATCCTATGAGCTTAGAAATGGGACTGTGAGAGGCAAGAGGGCTGTCGGTCTGACTCACATTACTGATGGGTATGGGCAAGAACTACCGATCCAATTAATCAAGTCTGCCAGGGTAGCCACCATTAAAGAGGGGGGGGGGGCACGTGGCTCTAACATCTGAATATCCATGGCATTACATGATGTAGGCCTATTCATTTATTTACAATGACAGCCTACACCGGCCAAACCTGGACGAAGCTAGGGCCAATTGTTCGCCGCCCTATGGGACTCCCAATCACAGCCGGTTGTGATACAGCCTGGCATCAAACCAGGGTGTCAGTAGTGATGCCTCTAGCACTGAGATGCAGTGCCTTAGACYGCTGTGCCACTCAGGAGCCCCTATTCATACATGAAAGCAATGAGGACAGAGCGTAACAGGGCTGGGAGGGGAGATTGTGATTTCTAGAATATCATATTAGCTCATGGGTCCGAGGTTAACTGAACTGCAGACCTTGGTTCAAATAGTAGTCGCATTTCTTCAATGATCGAACCTGGTGGACAGAATTTGCATTTCTGGGAGGACTCCATTGGTTCCATTGTGTCAGGCAAGTTCAATTAACAAATACTTTTTGAATCCAGGTTTGCTGTACTGTATCTTCCTTACATCTTTCTTAGGAATAAGGAGATTTCTYATTTTACAAACACTACCAACATAAACATTACTGAAATAAACAATGATTGATCAAATAATAGTCATTACCATCATCATCCTGTACTGAGCAAAAGCAATCAAATCTCTAGGTGAGGTAGACGTGCAGGCAATTCAGAACAGAACATTTGGTATGAATATTCTAAAATGGTAGGAGGCTGAATTCTTATCAGTCCTGTACAGCACTCACACATTATCGCCCCCAAAAGATTTGATGAGCGTGCCTTAGCCACTAATGACCCTTGATCATTTCCCCCATTAATTAACCTGAAGAGCAATATCTGATCATGCATGGGCATAACTTTATAGATATTACAAATGGGCATGCTTCAGAGTTCACGCTAATCGGTCATACAAAAGTTTTAGGGTGGTTCCACGAAATAAGTGCCTTTTGCATYCCTTTGATATCTTAAGTAGAAATTGTGCAGCAATATTGCATTTTAAAAGTATGTTTTATTCAGCGAAGTACCCTTTAAAACTTCTTCAGGCTAGGGTCTATTTTTCTYMATTTCTGCCTGACTGACGTGCCCAAAGTTGCTCAGGCCCTGGAGTCAGGATATGCATWTAATTGGTACCATTGGAAAGAAAACACTCTGAAGTTTGTAGAAATGTWAAAATAATGTAGGAGACTATAACACAATAGATATGGTAGGAGAATATCCAAAGAAAAACCAACCAGAATTGTTTTTTTTGAGAGCCCATGCTCTTGCATTAGAACGGAAAGGGAAAAAATGTAATCCAGCTCCCACTATGCAATTCCCATGGCTTCCACTGGATGTCAGTAGTCTTTGTTCAAGGTTTCAGGCTTGTTTCTTCCCAAACRAGGAAGAATTGGGAGTTTTAATACTGGGATACAGACTTGGAAATCAGTCTGTGCRTGTGCGACGAAGAGGGCRCACACCTGCTAATATCATTTCCTATTGAACATACTMCTTTCTGTATGCAATATTATAGTTTAATTACATTTTAGGGTACMTGAGGATTAAATAGAAACGTATTTTGACTTGTTTTAAYTAAGTTTACTGGTAGCTTTTTGGATTCCTTTCTATGCATGTTGAACGAGTGGATTACTCAAATCGATGGCGCCAACTAAACAGACTTTTTGGGATATAAAGAAGGATTTGATCTAACAAAACGACACTACATGTTGTATCTGGGACCATTTGGATGACAAATCAGAGGAATCTTTTCAAAAAGTAAGTGAATATTTAATCGCTATTTGTGAATTTATGAAACCTGTGCTGTTGGAAAAATAATTTGATGTGGGGAGCCATCCTCAAACAATCGCATGGCATGCTTTCGCTGTAAAGCCTATTGTAAATCGGACAGTGCAGTTAGATAATAACAATAATTTAACCTCTCTAGGGTACGTGAGACGGTAGCGTCCCACCTCTTCAACAGCCAGTGAAACTGCAGGGCGCCAAATTCAAAACAACAGAAATCCCATAATTACAATTCCTCAAACATACATGTATTTTACACCATTTTAAAGATAGACTTGTTGTAAATCCAGCCACAGTGTCCGATTTCAAAAAGGCTTTACAACGAAAGCGAACCAAACGATTATGTTAGGTGAGTGCCTATTCGCAGAATAACACAGTTAGGATCACCACTTTATTTAAGAATATGAAATGTCAGAATAATAGTRGAGAAAATAATTTATTTCAACTTTTATTTCTTTCATCACATTCCYAGTGGGTCAGAAGTTTACATACACTCAATTAGTATTTGGTAGCATTGCCTTTAAATTGTTGAACTTGGGTCAAACGTTTCAGGTAGCCTTCCACAAGCTTCCCACAATAAGTTGGGTGAATTTTGGCCCACACAGAGCTGGTGTTACTGAGTCATGTTTCTAGGCATCCTTGCTCGCACACGCTTTTTCAGTTCTGCCCACAAATGTTCTATAGTATTGAGGTCAGGGCTTGTGATGGCCACTCCAATACCTTGACTTTGTGTCCTTAAGCCATTTTGCCACAACTTTGGAAGTATGCTTGAGGTCATTGTCCATTTGGAAGACCCATTTGCGACCAAGCTTTAACTTCCTGACTGATGTCTTGAGATGTTGCTTCAATATATCCACATATATTTCCTGCCTCATGATGCCTTCATTTTTGTGAAGTGCACCAGTCCCTCCTGCAGCAAAGCACCCCCACAACATGATGCTGCCACCCCCGTGCTTCACGGTTGGGATGGTGTTTTTTGGCTTCCAAGCCTCCCCCTTTTTTCTCCAAACATAACTATGGTCATTATGGCCAAAAAGTTATTTGTTGTTCATCAGACCAGACGACATTTCTCCAAAAAGTATGATCTTTGTCCCCATGTGCAGTTGCAAAACGTAGTCTGGCTTTTTTATTGGCGGTTTTGGAGTGTGCAAATGCTCAACTTCGATGGCCACTGGCACCTGATGTAGTGTGCTCTTCACGGATGAATCCCGGTTTTCAACTGTACCTGCAGATGCAGACAGGTGTTTGGCATCGTGTGGGCGAGCGGTTTGCTGATGTCAACATTGTGAACAGAGTGCTCCATGGTGGCGGTGGGGTTATTGTATGGGCAAGCATAAGCTACGGACAACRAAAACGATTGCATTTTATCGATAGCAATTTSAATGCACAGAGATACTGTGACGAGATCCTGAAGCCCATTGTCRTGCCATTTATCCACTGCCRTCACCTCATGTTTCAGCATGATAATCCACTGCAAGGATCTGTACACAATTCCACATTTCCGATCTAACGATGCTGTTCCACGAGTGGTCTGAGGCAGGCATTCGATCACGAACGTTTTCAAGTGCAACATTAATAACAACGGTTTTGAAAACAGCTCGGAGATTTAACGATGCTCCTACGAAGGTTCTAACGATGAACTTAGCCTTAAGATGCTTTTAGGAAACTGGGCCCAGTTACTATTTTCATCTATTTTCAACCAGCGAAGTAAACATGGAAATTAGGGTAAAACTTTTACTTAACAGGGGCACTCTGCGGTTTCTACATCCATTGTTGAACTTATAAATGTATGATATGTTCCTATTGATTCTTGAAGAATATAACTTATTAATGCCTATTGAGTGTAGTCGTCTGCTAAATGACTTAAATGTAATGTAAATGTAGTTCAACTGCCTTACCCCATCAGAACCAAAATTATAAGCTTGTTTTCTGTCAATATTTATGGACAAATTAAACTTAATCAAACACTATATAGCCTCAAAACATGGTTAAAACTTTAATTTTGATGTCATAGATGGTCAGTTCTTGCATCCAAAGCTCTGTCTATGAATTTGATAGCGGTGACATTTTTCCAGTCCCATATTTGATGGTTAATTTGACAGCCGCTCTGTCACTAGGCACAAAACTCGCTTGTGTGCTTCTTTTCGCCGGTTCTGTTTCCAGGCCACCCAGATGGAAACCAGGCTACTCTATCAACTTCTCGACTCGAGAGTCACATTGCCTATTGGCATATTGGAAGCAAATAAACAACACTATTTGGTCTAGCTGGTGTAGTCATTGGAAATGACTTGAGCTACAGTTCAGGGGACATATGTATCAAGCTTAGCAGAGTAGGAGTACTGTTTAGGGACAGTTTTTACCTGTTATATTACATGAATAACATTACATAGAAAGGGGGAACCTGATTCAAAATCAGCATTCCTACAGTAATATAAAACAAGGCCTTAAATAATTTTATAACAGCTAGCTGTGGCAAAATAGAGAATATAAATTAAAGCTAGTCTCCCCAAGCCAATATGATGGAAGGACCCACATACATTTGGGCTCCTGAGTGGCGCAGCGGTCTAAGGCACAGCATCTCAGTGCTTGAGGCATCACTACAGTCCCTGGTTCAAATCCAGGCTGTATTACATCCGGATGTGATTGGGAGTCCCATAGGGCGGCGCACAATAGCCCAGCATCGTTTGGGGTAGGCCGTCATTGTAAATAAGAATGTGTTCTTAACTGACTTGCCTAGTTAAATAAATGTAAAACATATGTGACACAAGATGCACCCTAAATATAATTTGGAGATCTTGTATATTGGCTGCCTGAGGGGTTGGGTTGATGTAATAGTCCACCTGTAATCCCTTTATAAAGACTTAAATGATTGTTTGTCAGCCTCTGTTGTAGAAAGGCACAACCGAGAAAGGCCATACACAAGCTACTGCTATCATTGAGGAGGACAGCCAGCTTTACAAATGACCCTCAATCATTTTGAAGCGATTATTTGCAAATCAGAGGAAGACAAACTGACTCATCCATCACATTTGGCCTACGTGGTTCAATTATTAGRAGATATGCACACATATCTTTCAAGCTCTTCATCACTGTCCAGCACAACCCCCTGTTCACTTTTTCACTATTAACCTGCAATAAATTGATTTGTTGGTGGGTATGTAGCACTTATTTGTATTTATTATGGATCCCCATTAGCTGTTGCCAAGGCAGCAGCTACTCTTTATGGGGTCCGGCAAAAGTAAGGCAATTATACAATTTAAAATAAATTACAATACATTTAATACAGAATTCACAACACACTAAATGTGTGCCCTCAGGCMCAAACGTCACTGCCACATATCTACAACACAAACTTCATATGTATGAGTCTGTATAGTGCGTATGTTATCATGTGTGTGTATGCATGTGTCTGTGCCGATGCTTGTGTTGCTTCACAGTCCCCACTGTTCCATTAGGTGTATTTTTATCCGTTTTTTAAATCAGATTTTACTGCTTGCATCAGTTACCTGGTGTGGAATAGAGTTCCATGCAGTCATGGCTCTATGTAGTACTGTGCGCCTCCCATAGTCTGTTCTGGACTTGGGGACTGTGAAGAGACCTCTGGTGGGATATCTTGTGGAGTATGCATGGGTGTCTGAGCTGTGTGCTAGTCRTTTAAACAAACAGCTCAGTGTTTTCAACATGTCAATACCTCTCACAAATACAAGTAGTGATGAAGTCAATCTCTCCTCTACTTTGAGCCAGGAGAGATTGACATGCATATTATTAATGTTTGCTCTCTGTGTACATCCAAGGGCCAGCCGTGCTGCCCAGAAGTCCCTCTTTGTGGCACCTGACCACACGACTGAACAGTAGTCCAGGTGCGACAAAACAAGAGCTTGTAGGACCTGCCTTGTTAATAGTTCTATTACACTATATTATGGACAGACTTCTCATCTTAAATCAAATMAAATTTTACTTGTCACATGCACAGGTAGACCTTACAGTGAGATGCTTACTTACAAGCCTTTAACCAACAATGCAGTTTTAAGACAAATAATAGTTGAGAAAGTATTTACTAAAATAAAATGAAGTAAAAAWWWWTWTTTTWWAAAGAAAATTGAAAAATAACAAATAATTAAAGAGCAACAATAAAATAACAGTAGCGATGCTATATACAGGGGGTACCGGTACAGAGTCAATGTGTGGGTGCACATTAGTTGAGGTAATTGAGGTAATATGTACATGTTTTTCCCCACAAAAGGACTTTTGCAAACGAGGACAGGCGATTTTTATCCGCTACGCGCTTCAGCACTCGGTGGTCCCGTTCTGTGAGCTTGTGTGTCCTACCATTGAGGCGTTGTTGTTGTTAGACGTTTCCACTTCACAACAACAGCACTTACAGTTGACCGGGGCAGCTTTAGCAGGGCAGAAATTTGATGAACTGACTTGTAAAGGAGTCATCCTACGACGATGTCACGTTGAATGTCACTGAGCTCTTTAGTACGTGCCATTCTACTGACAATGTTTGTCTATGGAGATTACATGGCTGTGTGCTCGATTTCATACACCTGTCAGCAATGGGTGTGACTGAAATAGCTGAATAGCCTTGGCCATGTACTCTTGGCCATGTAGTGTATTTCCATTACAGAATAAAAAAGTAATTTTGGACTGATCAATGTAGATAGTTTCAAATAAATGCTTAAAAGTTACATATCACCACATTTCAATTTTAAATCTTTTGGACCTCAGAGCAACCTTGAGGGAATCGTATTTGAGTCAGAAAATGATGGTCGTATGATAGAGAAGATATAAAAAACCTTGCAAAGAGCTTATTCTCTTGGAAAATAATAATAAGTAGGTAATAATACAATACGTTTTCTGAGCAAATGTAAGAAATAACAAAAATATACTGCAAAGTTGGCACAGAGCTAGAAACAGGGCGACAGTGTCTGTCGGCGCCATCTTGTCAAAGTACATGTTACCATGGAAACGATATCAACTACTGTCAGCTCAGCTGTCCTCCAACACAATATTCTATAACTGGCTAGTTTTGTCTTGACTCATCTCTCCTTATTTCCGCCGTTTGGCCTAGATCTTTCCTGGGAGACAAATCCCAGAATGGATATCCTCACAGTTGTGGGCTACATGTAGACATTGCATCAACATATCCCAGCTTGAATGTAGATCAAATCAAGTTATTTATACAGCACATTTCAGACATGGAATGCAACGCAATGTGCTTTACAAGAAAACACAAATAAAAAACAATGAAAATAAGTGCTGAAATATTTACTACACAACAAACACAAGATAAAAAATGAAAGAATGACACAAACTGAACAACTAAAAAGCACCCAAAAAAAGCTAAGATACAAATATGTGTTTTAAGATCTCTTTTAATATCCACAGTTTCAGCCCCCCTCAGGTTCTATGTTGCCTTCTCTGGATTTGAGGTCTTACCAATGCCTTGCCCAGCTCCTCGAGAAAGAGCCGTCTCCTCTGGAGCTTCCCTCTGTTCCAATCTGGGTTCAACGCCATCCAGATGACAAACACGTTTCACGCTGAGATGTCCAAAATTTTGAAAAATATCAGAAGTGGCCAGCTTAGGGTTCTTCTTTTGCAGCTGTAGCCATTGCCAGCTTGTTTAAACCCCTCCTTTTGTGGCATTGTAATGCATTATGATTTCTGGTTTTTGATGTTCCTGACCACAAATTCTCCCATCCTTATGCAGCGTACTCATGAGTACCACATTTGTGCCTTTCTTTGGCACGTAGGACACTAGGGACGTGTCGGCCKTGAACAAACTTAGAGGAATTGATAGGCCTGTTCATTCAACAGCTGAGGTGGAAGTTCTGGCATATTTTTTCGTACTGTTCCTACCATCGTCAGCTTCCTCTTGAGGAGCTCCTGTCCCAGCTTGTGCGAAAGTAAAAAACTTTATTGCATGTGATGTTGTGGCCACGGAGTCCCTGTGTCACGTCCAGGACAACCCACGTCCCTTGGTTCTTCTCAGGGGCTCCTCCATCTGACTTCCCCGTATACACTTGCAAGTTCCACGCATATGATAAAGCAGCATCACAGACAGCCCAGATCTTGATTCCATATTTTGCAGGTTTAGACGGTATGTACTGCCTGAAGGGGCAGTGGCCCCTAAATGGCATATGCTGTTCATCAACAGTAACGTTGGGCCCAGGGTTGTAAAACAGGGGAAGGCAGTCCATCCACTTGTTCTACACTGACCTGATTGCAGCTAGCTTGTGTCTCTGTCGCTGAGCTGGTCTGGTGTCTTGGTTATCAAAGCGGATAATCCTGGACATAATGTGGATGATTTCCAGAGACATTGTTTCAAGGAAATATTATCTGCCARTTTCTGCATCCCACAGGGATTCTATGGATTCCCCATTGGATCTGAAAACACCAGCAAGGATAAGAACCCCAAAGTATGCATGTAAATGAGTTTTGTCCATCTCCTTCCCTTCCCATCATTTTCTTGATGGTGTCTGGGATTAACAATTCAAAAGAAGACTATGTCCTGCACATGAGTAACCATCATCTGCGTTGGCCCTGGTTGCATCCTTATCACATTGACAGCCATGCGGGGTGGCTCATTCCTTGGGCAAGAAAACCATTCAATTTCCCAATTTTTTAACATCCATATTTCTCCTCCTGAAGGCTGCTGATGAGCTGGTTGCTGATGGGCTGGTCCTGGGGCTGGCTGAGGGGTCAATCTCATTGTCTTCTCCAACTCGCTGTCAGACTCCGTATTCTGAGACTCCAAGACATGATCCTCATATTCGGAAAATTCTTAATCTTCCAAAGTGGAGGACGCTCCTTCGACACTAGCTTCTCTCTCTGCAAGAATTACTGTGAAGGTACACAGCAAACCTCTTTGTTTAATTTTTACTTGTTTTCACCTACACACACACACACACTTTGGCACACTTTTACCAGTGGACCCGAACACCACATATGTAATATAAATGTGTAGGGGGGTGTACAGTGTGCACTTCATGAAAATGTGTTATTTTTAATGTTCTTCACAGAAAATGAGCCGTCTGGTCTTGATGAATACCCGTGCTGCAGCATTCTCTATGTTTTGCAGTTGACCAATGGCTTTCTTGGGTAGACCAGGCAGGAGAGAATTACAGTAGTCAAGCCYGCTTGTAATAAAAGCATGGATGAGTTTCAGCCTTAGAGCGAAACGGACGCATTTGGCAATGTTCCTCAGGTGGTAAAAACCTATTTGTGTCACATTCCTAATTTGTGATTCGGATTTTAGTTCAGAATCTAAAATAACACCTTTATTGCCCATGAATTAAAATGTGCGGCTACATTCTCTCTCTGTGCTTTGGCTCCAACAATAAGTACCTCGGTCTTGTCTGGATTTAGCTGGAGGAAGTTGTGAGTTATCAAAGTTTTTAAATCACTAATACAATCACTAATACATGGAGCTAAAATCTACTGGAGACACAGGAATGAAAAGTTGTGTATTGTCTGCGTAGCAGGGAAAATCAATGCTGTGCTTTCTGATAACGCTGCCAAGGGGYAACATACAGTTGAAGTCGGAAGTTTACATACACCGTAGCCAAATACATTTAAACTCAGTTTTTCACAATTCCTGACATTTAATCCTAGTAAAAATKCCCTGTCTTAGGTCAGTTAGGATCACCGCTTTATTTTAAGAATGTGAAATGTCAGAATAATAGTAGAGAGAATTATTTATTTCAGCTTTTACATKTATTTCATCAAATTCCCAGTGGGTCAGAAGTTTACATACACTCAATTAGTATTTGTTAGCWTTGCCTTTAAATTGTTTAACTTGGKTCAAACGTTTCRGGTAGCCKTCCACAAGCTTCCCACAATAAGTTGGGTGAATTTTGTCCCATTCCTCCTGACAGAGCTGGTGTAACTGAGTCAGGTTTGTAGGCATCCTTGCTCGCACACGCTTTTTCAGTTCCGCCCACACATTTTCTATAGGATTGAGGTCAGGGCTTTGTGATGGACACTCCAATACGTGGGGATGTTTTTTTAGCGGCAGGTACTGGCAGGATCGAGGGATGAACAGAGCAAAGTACAGAGCGATCCTTGATGAAAACCTGCTTCAGAGCGCTCAGGACCTCAGACTGGGGCGAAGGTTCACCTTCCAACAGGACACCGACCCTAAGCACACAGCCAAGACAAYGCAGGAGGGGCTTTGGGACAAGTCTCTGAATGTCTTTGAGTAGCCCAGCYAGAGCYCGGACTTGAACCTGATCGATCAACTCTGGAGAGACCTGAAAATAGCTGTGCAGCGTCCAACCTGACAGAGCTTGAGATGATCTGCAGAGGAGAATGGGAGCAACTCCCCAAATACAGGTGTGCCAAGCTTGTAGCGTCATACCCRAGAACGGTCGAGGCAGTAATCGCTGCCAAAGGTGCTTCAACAAAGTACTGAGTAAAGGATCTGAATACTTATGTAAATGTGATTTTTCAGTTAGTCTTTTTTTTAAACATTTGCTAAAATTCTAAAAACCTATTTTTGCTTTGTCATTATGGGGTATTGTGTGTAGATTGATGAGGGGAAAAAACGATTTAATCCATTTCAGAATAAGGCTGTAAAATAACAAAATGTGGAAAAAGTYAAGTCGTCTGAATACTTTCCGAATGCACTGTATATGCCAAGTTGCTCTCTCAGAATATCATGGACCTGCAACTTTGACTTTCTCCACTCTTCCTTTCTGCAATTTCTCTTTAATTGATTAGTTTCCTCACTCATCCAAGGGGCTCTYCTTTTGGATGTGGCTTTTTTCAACTTTATTGGAGCCACCGTATGGCATCAATGGTTGCCCTTAATTTGYTTTTAAAGTTATTAACTAAATCATCACGAGAGRAAGGCGGAATAGGTGGTGGAGTATTGTTCATACACTCAACAAAATCTGTAGCAACTTCAGAGGTAAGATAGCGTTTATTAATAATGCGTTCAGTATTACCCTGTGCTATGGGCAACAAGGTAGTAAAAATGTCACAGTGGTGATCAGATAAAGCAACATCAATAATAGAGGATATGTCAATAGAAAGCCCCTTGGTAATAACCAGGTCCAGAGTATGGCCACGGTTATACAGTAGGTGGGCCCAGTAACATGTTGGATRAAGTCCATAGAGCTCAAAMGATTCATAAATTCAATGGCCTTGGAGTCAGTCTCTTTGTCAACATGAATATTAAAATCGCCCCCAACACAAGGATTTTATCATAGTTCTCAAGGACAATAGACAATAGTTCAGATAAATCAGTAAATAAAGTGGGGCAGTGCTTTGGTCGCCTATACAGGGTTATGGCTGCTGGCTGACTTTTTATTGTCATTCACAGCCAAWACAGATACTGTACCTATCTAGATTTTCTCTGGTGGTGCTKGGGCTACCTTGCCAAACATGTCAGTCGTCATACCTTCCTGCATGGTGTCCCATATTTCAATGAGTCAAACTCTTGTACATGCAAATGTATTTGGTGATTAAAGGTGAATCTGATATTACTAAAGACACTTGTGAGTCCTCTCGTCACAGACTTACATATCTGACCCAGCTCCTATCACAGAGAAASAGAGGGTGGGAGAGAGAAAGTCTGTCACCATACAGGCATGGAAGCCAACATTAAATACACTGTTGAATTTAGCCAATCAGAGATTATGATTCACAGCTAATTTACAAGGGACATATGTCAGCATGACAAAATGTAGCTAMTTGCCAACAACATTTACATTTACATTTAAGTCATTTAGCAGACGCTCTTATCCAGAGCGACTTACAAACAACACACCAGTCTCAGGTTTGACGGTTGACAGCCCAAGTAGAAGCTAGTCGGAGGTAATCCATATCCTGGCCATCAGCYCAAGATTGTTGAACAACTTTATAGAAACCCATTTTCACTAGAGTAGCTATTTCCCGAGCAAGGGCAAGTACTATCCACATGTAGGAAAGGCTATTCATTGATGTTTGTCGCGCAGGAGAGTCGAGTGGGGACGAACAGATTCGGTTCAGTCAGTTCAGTTCAGTCAGTTGTCCTGATGAGCTCTTCCCAGCGAGCTAGTTWATGCTTGTGGCTAGAAACTTCAGCTAGAATTCGAAACTTGTCTCCTGAAGTTGAAATCATAACATTTTTATCTGAGTATCTGTTCGGTCTTTTTAAAAAACAAAAATCGAACGTTAGATATTAATGCCGTAGTTGTAACTTTTCGATTAAAATCACTMAAATAAATGTGCTTTAGCCATCACCCTGGCCTGATATTGGCTACACTATCTAATTACTTCCCYCTCCTTACTGCTGCAAGCGGGAGCAAAGGACACGGTGCCTGCCCTGTGTTGTTGTGTTATCAGCTTGCAGCGCAAACTCTCCCCATTGAGCATTGTAGACCAGGTCACGGTGACATCCACATAGTTACTACCAATATTACAAGTTATTTCTCGTATAGGCTGCTATCCTAATCAAAATAAAATCAAGTCGGTTGGAACAAATTGAAGATAGTGAGCAAATCCAGGGAAAGGTATTTCTCACGTCACCCATCGACATAAACATCACTTTCGTTTACAAGTTTTAACTAGTGCCATGCAGCTGCGGTTGCCAGCTAGCCAGCGTAAATTAACTGGGAAGGGTTTATCAGGATGACTGTCTGAAACAAATCCATTCTTCTCCACACTAGACTCTGAGCTACGCAACATACGTCATCCATTTGGATGAGACGTTCCAGTGGGCAAGTTCATTTTGCGTGACTTGATACTTCGGGTGGGCTCATTTTCTACCATACTATTGGTCCTCCTAAGGAAAGGTCTTCGGCCGCCCAGTTAACAGGCATGAATTGTTGGCATGAATTGTTGACATATTTGTAATCCTAACCAAACCCTCAAGTCATGAAGCATGACTTTATGACCAAATTATCCTATTTACCCTTTGTAGTCAATTTTGACACTAGAATAAATGTTTCTGACTCATATCGATTTCACATAGGCGGCTTTCAAAAGGAGAAGTCAGTTTTCAAGGGCAGTTGACCTTTAATTCAATGAAGGGGAAAGTATTGTAATTTTTATTAAGTACATGTGGGCCAGTTTCCTTGACACAGATCAAGCCTGCTCCAGAACTGAAAAGCATGGTCAWTGGATAATCGTAATTGAAATGTCTCATTAGTTCAGGATTAGCTTAATCTGTGTCCAGTAAAACTGTCCCCATAGTGTCAAACTTAAACTGAGTGTATCGCCGGACATATGTAATCATTACCGTAACTTCATTTATTTAATCAAAGCATTGTTGCCGAATGATCACATAACATATTGTTCACAAAGCTACATGACATGGAAATGCAATCATATAGTTATCAAAATGATTCTTACTGTATTACTATCAGTGATGATGAAAATGAAGGACTGTGAGGCAATGCGCCATTTGACACTATTGGGTCACAGTGATTAAACCACCATGCCACCGTTGACAGATGCAGTTACGCAAAATCGCAACCAATTATTCTTTCCATTCATTGCCACATTTGAGGAATTATATTAATTTATTCTGTTTGCTGACAGTTTTCAAACTTTCTACAGATGCAGTCACAGTAAGCTTCCATTTTCCTCTAATATTTCAATTTTTAAAGCTCATTACTTATCCTGTCATATTGTCTGCTTATCCTCCACCGATTATKAATTAGCCTAAAAATAACATTGTTGTTCGACAATGTCACGACACTATGTGCAGTATGTTTTGTGCAGTACTTGCCAGTTTGATACAGCATACACTGATGGTATGGACATTTGGTGTTTGATTGTATGGTCATCACTTTCATATTCCTGTGTTAATTCCATCTCTAACTTATCCTACAGATGTTGCGGATACCATGTTTATCCAAGATAAACTATTATGAATGAAATGTATGAGATTGCTTCCCTTGAGTGACAGCGGTGTATTCATGACATCTAGATCACATATATATAGCACATTTTCAAAATCAACTTTGTATTTTGGGCCACCGCACCCTATCCACTTAGTACTACCAATATAGCAGCATCCACATGGGCACATTTAATACACATCAAGTCAATGTTACTTTAGCTAATGATTCATAGCATGAAGACCTTGTTGGAAACCAATGATTGCCCTCTGTCTTTGGTTACACTGGAACAGATAAATCAGGCAGTTCTACCTGGAAAGACTTAAGGTTAACCTACCCCCTGAGGCAAACAGAAACAGTTGCGTGACTGATAGACATCCTTGTGCATTAAATGACAGATGGCTAAATTACCCATTCTCAAGATAAAGTATCTCTCACACAGTAGGATACCAGGAACAGAGGCAGACAGGCTCCTGTTTTACCTCTGTACTCGGACTGGTCCGCCCTAGGCTCTCTTGGTACAGTAAATGGAGATAACCACAGAGAGAGGAGTACCACCTACTGTACTTACCCATTTAACCAGAGACAATAGAGGAAACCGAAACCAACCACACATTGTCTAGTTCCTGTCAGATTTGTGGGGGTGAGGCAACAATCAGTAGACCAGAACTGCATTTGATAGATTTTCTGGACAAGTTGAAAGAGTTCTGAGCAGTTCAAGCCTCCCCCCTCTTCAATGTACTGGGGGAAAACTACTTTGTACCCATGTAGTTCTATGGTGACCATTAGGCAGGCATGAGATGACACGCCCATTTAGGCAGACGAACAGAGGACAATGTGGAGAAGCCCCTCTGCGGTATCTCACTAAATCTCAGATTTAACTTCTCTAACTATAATTAGTCCCGAGCTCCTATAATCATATAGGCCAATGCATTGAAGGGCCACTAATTCAGAATGGATGGTCAACTTTGATACATTATATATGTTAATGTGATAATTGTGTAGTGAGAATAATTGGGTGCATAATTGAGATTTAATCGGTAAGAAAGGCTTTTTTGAAAAGCTGTGGGAAGTCCAATTCCACATGATCTTAATTTAGATTTCAGGTTGTTTTATTACTACAAATTATGTGAAGTTTGAAAAATCAAAAAGTTTTGTTACGATTATGTAAATGATCTTATACAACGTGTGGGTCTAATCCTGAATGCTGATTGGTTAAAACCGCATTCCAGCCGGTGTCTATTCCACAAGTTACCACCGGCTAAATCCATGACGTTAAAATGCCTATTTACCATGTTTCATCTGAATGCGCAATCCACTGTCTCATCAGCCCAGCCATGCAATTTATAAACTTGATCTCCACTATAAAAAGCATAAAAAGACATTATCTCACTAATTTTTTTTGACTAACATTTAGTTTTCAACAGCTGAGATTTGTATAAACCTTGCTGTCTCTCTCCGAAATTTTGCGACATTGTTTCAATATTCAAATTCGATATCCAGCTGTCCCATAGTAATGAACGTGTCGGGGGTCGGGACGAGACAGACAGGCAGGCAGTGTTTCTCWGCCAGTGGAAATAATGAATCAGCTGGCATAATTTTTATGGATATAWACAAATAAATGTCAATTGAAAAAAGGTAAAAACAAAATGAAGTGCAGCTAGTTTGCAGTCTTTCCAGCTTCAGTTTGAAGTTATTGTGTTAGCTGTGTTGGCTAGCTCCTCTGAACAACAGTGTCCTGACGAGWGAGCACATTWKCTATGCCAGGGGAAATCGCACCTCATTAGCTCATTGTTATGGATGTCTCCAAATAAATGTCACWAGAAAACAGCTTAAACAAATGCAAATRCAGGTACTTCGCTGTTTTTCTGGCTGCACTTTTTGACGTGKTGATGTCAAAATGAGGGTGTTGTACAAAACAAAGTCATCAGCAATTGGATAATCTCTAACCAATGAGGGTATCAAAGCCAATTATGAATTTTCAAAACGCTGCTTTACCCACRTGTGTTCTGGCTCTGGCCCAACCCATTAGTTTTTGGGACCAATCAGAACGGTTAGAATGTGTTCTCATTCAGTAAAGAGTTGGGGAGGTACTCAGATCCAGACTGAGGAAAATGAACAAGTGTCCGTGGGCATGGTATAGCATTTGGCCGGAGCAAGGAGTCTGGGTAGCCAGACAATAATTAAATGGTAGTAGAATGAAAATGGTTTGTGTATGTGGGTCTGGCTTTCTTACTTCTGATTAACTGTATGATAAGGAACTGCATCCTGCCATTCCTAGGGCCTGAAAAATAACTGAAGTATGGTTAAAATAATTGCATCTACCTTCTAACATAAAGACATTTTGAAGTTTGGAAAATGAGAATGCATACACAGTATGTGACCCAATGACAGTTTTTTATGACAGTGTTATAACGATGAGTAGAAAGGACACATTGTTTATGTATTGTATTTTCTTTAGTCCTTGACATATGGAGGAATATACAAGGGTTTTGTTTTTCAGGAGAATACAGGAAATTGAACAGTGTTCTGTACATGAACATAGTATCGTCAGTGTGGTGGTGCACAGTCACCCGAACCGTGAGGTTTGCACGTCTCCACGTGGGGTACATTTCAAAAGTATTCAATCACATGTGAGAAGTAGCAGCAGCTCAGAGAAGAAATATAATGTGCACAGAAGTATGTACACCGTCAGCAAAGTCACATTACAAAATGGTTTTGCATATACATATATATACATGGAGGAAGGAAACGTATACAAATGATCAGAAGCTATAAAATGTTTTTCATAAAGACATCTGCTATGAGTGATCTCTGAAAGCATAAAATCGACTTGGAAAGTCAGGGACTATTTATTTTTATTTATTTATTTTACCGTTATTTTACCAGGTAAGTTGACTGAGAACACGTTCTCATTTGCAGCAACGACCTGGGGAATAGTTACAGGGGAGAGGAGGGGGATGAATGAGCCAATTGTAAACTGGGGATTATTAGGTGACCGTGATGGTTGAGGGCCAGATTGGGAATTTATAAAAAAAGAAGAATGTTAAAAAGCTGCTATTAGAAACGTATCCCGCTGCTGTTAAGCAGTGGTACTGATTTGGGTTGACCACAGTAATACAAGAGACAAAATATCCATTTGATGATCAAAGTACAGTAGAATATCAACACATTCATCCTGAGACACCATTGTTAGAATGGGGGTTAAAACTATGGGTAAAAAAAAAAGGCCTGCTGTAACSAACTGTTCATTTCCTCAACCCGTTTCTTTGTACTTGTGTGGGTTAGAAGCAGAAGCTTGAATAGTCATGTCTTTGATTTTCAAGACCATTTACCKTTAGATGTTAACAGGATTTAATTGAGATTTAATCACATTGTGGAATTAGGTCATTATTCAATGAAACCACTTGGAATGCACATCACATGGCATCCTATAAATCAAATTCTTAAGAATTCTAAAATAACTAAAAAGCATGTAGGACAGCCASAAAATGTCAGCCATCTAGGCTGATGTTTTGTGTGGAAATTAACTGATTGGAATTGATTTATAACTCATATTGAGTGGTTGGGTGACATTTTCTCTTCCATTGTGGTCATATTGGTCATCATGTGATTAAAAAAAMCACAGTAAATCCAAGCCCTACTTAGAGCATATAAATAAACTGAAATAAAAATTGAAACTTTTTTCATTTTGTTTATTTTTCATTACTCCTGAAAAGAACTTGGCAAATCATCAGATCAGCACGAAAGAACATTACTTACCTTTAAAGAATCCCACCCAGTGCTTTAAAATTCGTCACAGTCTAGCCAATGCCTCTACGCAACCAAACCTACAAATGGCATCCGATTACATTTATCATTTAGTCATTCTAATTTGCACTAACCAAAACTCATAACATCAAAATTAAGATTTCATCAAACCAAGTMAATTCTGAGAAACTTAATAGGTGCCACCACCAAAACAATGGCACAATGTGTCAGTACCGGCGCGCTTGGCTCCTGTGGCAATCATGACCAGCTCGTATGCAGCATCCATGCTTTATTACTGACATATTCTGGAYCAAACATAGTACTTCTCATTATGTGTTTTAGGTTAATTGGAAATTGGCAACACAAATATTCTGACTCTGTACAAATGAGTTGGTGTCAAATCAAATCACATTTTATTGGTCGCGTACACATATTTTGCAGATGTTATCGCAGGTGCAGCGAAATGCTTATGTTTCTAGCTCCAACAGTGCAGTAATACCGAACAATACAAAACAATACACACAAATCCAAAACATTTAAAGAAAGAAATTAAGTTCAATTGGATCATGATTACACGAGTTGACGATAATTTAAAAAGAAGAAAAAAAGGAAATGGAATGATTTCTGCTGCAAAATCTTTTGTCGGGATGAGAGTTCTTTCATTGTAATTCTTAGGGCCTCGGTGTACAGTGGGAAATCATAGTAAAAACTGCAGAGGAAACACTATGGTTACAGTGATGGGCCAACATGTTCCCAGCACACAACACTTCCCCCCTTTTCTGCCTGATAACTAGTTCAGTGTAATGTTGTTGCTGAAGAGGACCTCAGCTGGCCATGGTATGTACATATGAGGAAGGGCTGTAGTAGGCAGGTCTGGCACGGCATGCAYGTAATGCATGATAACATATGTCCTTTAGTATTGTCTAGGTATGATTAGATAATAATTTACAAATTTAAACATCTATAAATTTGGAAAATTGCTGATTGTGCCTCAGWATCTCCTTTCATGCAAAGAATTTTGGAGATTGTTTACTTCATGATATACGTACAAGCTCTTGTCTTTTCCAATATAACTAAACCTTTGACCAGTTGTAGCATTTTGGATAATTGCCCCCTGCACTGCCCCTTAACCCAAAGTGTACAAACAGGATGTCAGCATTGAAATCAGTTGTGATCAGTGAAACCCATTCTATAACCCATTCTAAGGCATTAGACTTAATCAGGATAGTGTATGAAACCAGTAGTAGGGCACTGACTTGGACTATGTATGAAATGTAGCAAAATGTACGGTAATGACATTGAATGAAACCATAGTATGTGCTGTACCAAGAACAAAGAAGGAGGTTTTGCCATTGACGAATGCTTCCCTACTTTGGTAAGATAAAAAGAAATCCGTAATATGGTTTTTAATGAGCGTCTTTGACAATTGGTTGTCCATCATGTTGTCCCATGTTGGCCTAAAACCATGCGTCCCAAAAACGGTTTCTTTGAAATGTAATCTGCACATCAAAGGCCTCTTTGTTGGAAAAKGTACTTGGAGTTTGGATAAACCGACAAACACAGAGCCAAGACCCAACCCGTCCCGCTAAAAACACTCCTGTCTGCTAACTAACCCTCAGCAACAGTGACAGAGAACTTCAAATCCATCCTCCAAAACAGTGCTCATGACTGAAGCTTCTAATTCCATTTGAGAGTGTACTCCCCTACCTCTGTAGAAAGGACATCCACACAAAGCCATTTCACTAGCGTTTAAAATCCTTTAGTCCAGTCTTTAACTTTCCAATTGTTTTTGCGACTTCCAAAAAAAGTGAGTGTGTACGGGAAACAGCACTGTGCAAAGAAAAAAAAAGAACCCAAACAAAAACAGAAGAGTAGTTGGCCATGGTTTTTGTTTGTGAAAAGTTGTCACTAAAGTGARAAAGAGAAAAATAGAAAGGAAAGTATTTTTAGAAAGCTCCAAGGCTTCTTAACAGCCGCCCCTTCAGGCTATTTCCTTTATCCTGCGCATGTAGTCATGCAATTCCTCTGGGTCCTGAAAGCCCATGTCCTGGCAGACCCACTGAATGTCCTCTTCATCTGCGATGGGGATAGAGTTGTAGGGCATGTCTTCTGTGGGGAGCGTGGTGAAGGTGGTGAACTTGACGCGCTTGCGCTTGGATGTGGGCGAGCTGGCCTCCTCGCCGTGCTCCTTGGTGGAGCCCCCGGAGCTGCCGTCACCCCTCCCATGGACCTGGCTTTGAACGCTGGTCTGGGAGCTGCCGCTGCTGTGGTGGTCCCCATGGCAACAAGTCTGTAACCCCTCCATGGGGTTGATGGGGTTCTCCACTGTCTGGGGTGAAAGGTCACTCTGGGCCCTCAAGGGCTGTCCGTTCCCTAAAAAAACCCAGTGGTGGGAATGGTCCATGTTGGCTTGGCCCTCGGGGGGGATTCTCTTGTGGCGGTACTTGAGAACGAACACRATGCAGTTGATGAGGAAGACCAGGATGGCAAGGCAGAAGACGCCCAGTAGGGCGTACATGCCGATCTCCAGGTCGGTCATGCTGCGGGGTGCGTGGATGAAGTCATCGTCTTCCTCCTCTTCCTCTCCCTCGGTGGGCCTCTCTTGGTTGCTGATGGTCGGGAAGTTGGTGTAGTCGATGGGAACGCTCGCCGGCTGCTCGTTGGACGGCTCGAAGCCTCCACCACCGATGTTGGAGTCCACCACTGGCTGCCTGGTGACATGGGCTGGCTCGATTTCAATCTCCATTTCCTCCTCTGAGTCTTCCTCCRGTCCGAAGYGGACTTTCACGTACACAGGGGCCGAAGCGATGATGCTTTTGCGCTTGGTCTTCTGACAGGCCTCACAGATGGTCATCTCCATGCGCACAATCTCCCCGGAGCCCTCGCCCTCTGCCACCACCACCGGCCAGCGCTGCTGAGGCTCCTGGGATACATACACCACCTTGTCGTTCAGCGTGGAAGCATTGAGATTGTAGTCCTTGGGGTCGAAGAAGGTCAGAGGCGATGCGGTGCTGTCGCTGTAGTAAAGCCAGATGGACAAGCTGGCCTCCTGTGATAACAAGCAGAGGAAAATGTAGTTATTAGTGTTTTTTCTACCATTAMAATGCCCCAGCATTTCACTGAGGAATTATACATAGTGGACAATCTGTGGACAAACTCTCCTGGAGGCTAAGGAGAGACACATTTTTWATGTATTTTGAAGAAACACAAACATTTACCAGATAAAAATATGCTGAAATGCTTTCAGGACAAACACAACATGAGCATTTCGTTAGTTGGTTTGATGAAACCACTGCTCTTTCACACCTCTGCATGATGTGTGATATGAATATACAGTACCAGTCAAAAGTTTGTACACTACTCATTCAAGTATGTAGAAAATAGTAAAAATAAACAAAAACCCTGGAATGAGTAGGTGTCCAAACTTTTGACTGATTCTGTATATGTGACCAATTCCTGCCTTTGAAGTCTCTTGACTCGCTCYGATCCCTAAATCTTCTAAGCATGTCTAAACATCGGAACCCCCTACCTTGGCACAGAGCGAGACACACACAGGCGGTCTGTCTCAGAAGTGTACGCCAGCGAACACACGGTTCACTCTGAGAAAGGAGGGGTGAGTGGGTGTTGGGCAACTGTTGTCCTGCAGGCAAACAGACGGAGCTGCATGACTGCACAGCAGTTTCCCTGACAGCTCGAGTATGGCATTATGAGAACAATGGCAATGTTCGGTGGCCATGTCTCCAGGTAACAAGCTTTTTTTTTTTACAGAGGCCTTCCTCTGGCTCCCGCTAAAACAATACCTCTCCGCGCACCTGCTTTGTAGGGGTGACAAAAGAAAATAGCTTTTCTGACAGAGCGCTTTTAGATCCCAACTGAGACGTCTTTTCACTTTCCAACGAGAGAGGCATTTATCTAAATTCTGTCTGGATTGGAATGCCCTGTTGGAGAGCTGAGACTTATTTTTATTTGATTCAGGTGGACACTGAACTTCAAGGTTGCTATGACATTCCTGCTCGAGCACGGGCCTCTCATCTCCACTTGTCAAAATTAAGGGGGCCTTTGAAACACATGATTTAAATAATACATTGAGTATGTCACCCTGTCCTGATGACCCACTAGTACACTGACACATGAAAAAGGTTAGGCACAAAGCAAACAACCCACTGGGCACAAACTGGTTAAATCAACGTTGTTTCAACATAATTTGTCAACAAATTGTGATGTGAAATATATGTGGAAAATACATTGGATGTGAAAAAAGTAATTAACGTAAACTGTTGTTTTGAGGTTGAAATTTAAACCTCAGGATTTGGCTCCCAAGTGGCACTGCATCTTCTCAGTGCTAGAGGCGTCACTACAGACCCTGGTTCGATCCCGGGCCCAGCGTTGCCCGGCTAAGACGGGGTAGGCCGTCATTGTAAAATAAGAATTTGTTCTTAACCTCATTAGGGTATGTGGGACGCTAGTCCCACCTCGTCAACAGCCAGTGAAACTGCAGGGCGYCAAATTCAAAACAACAGAAATCCCATAYATARAATTCCTCAAACATACAAGTATTTTACACCATTTTAAAGATACACTTGWTGTAAATCCAGCCACAGTGTCCGATTTCAAAAAGGCTTTACGACGAAAGCACACCAAACGATTATGTTAGGTCAGAGCCAAGTCACAGAAAAACACAGCCATTTTTCCAGCCAAAGAGAGGAGTCACAAAAAGCAGAAATAGAGATACAATGAATCACTAACCTTTGATGATCTTCATACTCATGTTACACAATACATGTATGTTTTGTTCGGTAAAGTTCATATTTATATCCAAAAATCAGAGTTTACATTGGCGCATTATGTTCAGTAGTTCCAAAACATCCGGTGATTTTGCAGAGAGCCACATCAATTTACAGAAATACTCATAATAAACATTGCTAAAAATACAACTGTTATGCATGGAATTTTACATCCACTTCTCCTTAATGCAACTGCTGTGTCAGATTTCAAAAAAACTTTACGGAAAAAGCACACCATGCAATAATCTGAGTACAGCGCTCAGAGACCAACACAACCCAAACAGATATCCGCCATGTTGTGTAGTCAACAGAAGTCAGAAATAGCATTATAAATATTCACTTACCTTTGATGATCTTCATCAAAATGCACTCCCAGGAATCCCAGTTCCACAATAAATGTTTGATTTGTTCGATAAAGTCCATCATTTATATCCAAATACCTCCTTTTTGGCGCGATCACAGGCGCGATCACTAGGTGCAGACGAAAAGTCCAAAAGTTCCGTTACAGTCCGTAGAAACATGTCAAATGACAATCTTTAGAACGTTTTTAACATAAATAATCAATAATGTTCCAACCGGAGAATTCCTATGTCTTTAGAATTGCAATGGAGCGCAAGCTACCTCTCACGTGAACGAGCATGGTCAGCTCATGGCACTCTGGGAGAGACCTTACTCAATCCCCTCKCATTCGCCCCCACKTCACAGTAGAAGCCTCAAACAAGGTTCTAAAGACTGTTGACATCTAGTGGAAGCCTTAGGAAGTGCAATATGACCCCATAGACAYTGTATATTCGATAGGCAATGAGTTGAAAAACTACAAACCTCAGATTTCCCACTTCCTTGTTGGAGCTACTCAATACTGGCCCCAGCCATAAGAAGTTAATCAGGGCAAGGTGACCGGAAACATGACCGAATACAAACAGTGTAGCTATTCCCTCCGCAATCAAATAAGCTAAGCGTCAGTATAGAGACAAAGTAGAGTCGCAATTCAACGGCTCAGACACGAGAGGTATGTGGTTGGGTCTACAGTCAATCATGGACTACAAAAAGAAAACCAGCCCCGTCGCGGACCACGATGTCTTGCTCCCAGACAAACTAAACAACTTCTTTGCTCGTTTTGAGGACAATACAGTGCCACTGACACGGCCCGCTACCAAAACCTGCAGGCTCTCCTTCACTGCAGCCAACGTGAGTAAAACATTTAAAAGWGTTAACCCTCGCAAGGCTGCCGGCCCGGACGACATCCCTAGCCGCATCCTCAGAGCATGTGCAGACCAGCTGGCTGGTGTGTTTACGGACATATTCAATCAAGCCTTATCCCAGTCTSCTGTTCCCACATGCTTCAAGAGGGCCACCATTGTTCCTGTTCCCAAGAAAGCTAAGGTAACTGAGCTAAATGACTATCGCCCCGTAGCACTCACTTCCGTCATCACGAAGTGCTTTGAGAGACTAGTCAAGGACCATATCACCTCCACCCTACCTGACACCCTAGACCCACTCCAATTTGCTTACCGCCCCAATATGTCCACAGACGACGCAATCGCAATCACACTGCCCTAACCCACCTGGACAAGAAGAATACCTATGTAAGAATGCTGTTAATCGACTACATTTCAACATTTAACACCATAGTACCCTCCAAACTCGTCATTAAACTCTGCCCTGTGCAACTGGGTCCTGGACTTCCTGACGGGCCGCCCCCTGGTGGTGAGGGTAGGAAAMAMCATCTCCACCCCGCTGATCCTCAACACTGKGGCCCCACAAGGGTGCGTTCTCAGCCCTTCAACCTCAGGAGGCTGAAGAAATGCGGCTTGTCACCAAAAGCACTCACAAACTTTTACAGATGCACAATTGAGAGCATCCTGTCGGGCTGTATCACCGCCTGGTACGGCAACTGCTCCGTCCACAACCGTCAKGYTCTCCAGAGAGTAGTGAGGTCTGCACAGCGCATCACCGGGTGCAATCTACCTGCCCTCCAGGACACCTACACAACCCGATGTCACAGGAAGGCTAAAAAGATCATCAAGGACAACAACCACCCGAGACATTGCCTGAARTTTACAAACTATAATTTCAAGTTTGTCAAAGTTTCATATATTCAACTTCTCAGATGCATTCAGATTCAGTTTTCAAATTCAGTTACCTACATTCAGATTCAAAACCAGAGACAACATCCTGGTTCTTTGACAGCCAGGAAAAGTAGAGGAGAACAGATCGAATTAAATGCTCACTGTTAACAGAAGCTTCTGGCAGTTTCTGAAGCCAATGTGGCATGTTTAACTTTTTAGGGATAGGGGGCAGCATTTTCACTTTGGATGAATAGCGTGCCCAAATTGAACTGCCTCCTACTCTGTCCCAGATGCTAATATATGCATATTATTATTAGTATTGGATAGAAAACACTCTAAAGTTTCTAAAACTRTTTGAATTATGTCTGTGAGATTAACAGAACTCATACTGGCAGGCAAAATCCTGAGTTGAAATCAAAACAGGAAGTCAGAAATCTGAGCTTGTATGTATTCACCAGAGTCCCCAATGAAATCCCCTTGAGATATGAATGATTGTGCACTGCCTAGGGGTTCCACTAGATGTCAACCATCAATTGAAATTATAATGAGGCTTCTATGTTGTTTTGGGAGTGAATGAGAGCAGAATATATCAGATGTCCATCAAGCATCCATTTTGTGATCACATTTTCTCATGTTAGTCACTTGCATTCCATTGCTCACGAAGACAAGAAAGAATACTCCGGTTGGAACTTTATTGAAGCTATATGTTAAAAACATCCTAATGATTGATTCTGTACTTAGTTTGAAATGTTTCTTCGACCGGTAATATCACTTTTTGAAGTTTTTGTCCGATATAACGCTGACCAGAATTAGCGTTTGGATATGTATACCAAACGCGCTAACAAAACAAGGTATTTGGACATAAATAACTCACCCAGGTACAATGGATCGGCTTCCCAGCCGGCGACCCAAAACAAGCGCCGCAGAAGAGGCAGACAGAGCGGTCTTCTGGTCAGGCTCCGTAGACGGAATCGCGCCAACGCTCCCAAGTATACTACTCGCCAATGTCCAGTCTCTTGACAACAGGTAGACGAAACGCGAGCAAGGGGGTTGCCTTCCAGAGAGACATCAATGAACGTATTGGTAACGTCTTCTTTTGTTTCACGGAAACATGGCTCACTGGATACGTTATCCAGACGCCGTTAACATTCGCGTGCCACCATGGTTTCTTCCACAGGCTCGTCGCGCCGTCCGAAAGATAACGAACATCGTCATCTGGTAAGGAAGAAGGGCGGGGGTGATGCTTTGATTACGAGTAACGTGGTGTGTCATACAAGGAACTCAATGTCCTTTTGTTCATCGTCAGGCCAAGTGTTGGTGCACGGCTATGTCTCGTGTTGACGAACAAGGTAGACGATAATTCCCGAGCGAGGGTTTGCTTCACGATCAGGGTTAGCGAAGAGCATGAAAGGAACGCAGGTAGATATTGTTGAACCATTAAGTCTGTTTTCAACCGGAAAACATGGCTCACTCGGGATAGGCGCACACTTTAATATGCCCAGATGTATCAGAAGTTCAGGATACAAACAGAAACCACCAGGTTTCTTTCGGACTCAGCGCATTGTGCCGGGAGTCAGTAAAACAAACATCTTTTCTGTAAGAAGAAGGGCGGGAGAGCTTTAATGCCTTATGATTAAAGAGTTGTGGGTCGGTAGATTCACAAAACCTTTCAATAACGTACCAGAGGAACTCAAGCTCCTTATATATTGGCACAATGGGCAAAGCACGACTAACAGTTGCACAATTTAATGGCTATGACAGCTTAGAATTAACTATCACCAAACCTTCGAAGGTTCAATAGCCGACAAATTATCCTACCCAGAGAATTTCTTTCTTCGATTATAATCACAGCCGCATCTATCCCCCCAAGGCAGAACACCGTCGAGGCCCTGAAAGAACTTTATTGGACTCTATGTAAACTGGGAACCACATATCTGAGGCTGGCATTTATTGTAGCTGGGGATTTTAACAAGCTAATTCTGAAAACAAGGCTCCCTAATTTTATCAGCATAACGAATGCGCGACCGGGCTAGCAGCATCCTGGAATCATCGGGTCATACTCTCACCCGGGACGGGGTTAGTGACGCATACAAGAAACAAGCTCGGCCCGGGCGGTACAGATCACTTTCCGCTGAAAACAAGTAAAAAAAACAATTCACATATGACACACAAAGGGACATGGCGCAGACGGAAACGAACTGACCATGGGGTATGTTTTGCTCCCAGAATTTAATAAGACAGACAACTAATAAAGGAAAACAATTTTTATTTCGTAGCCTGTGCTCAGATCTGTGATCTGTATGTCAAGGGCGCTGGTGGTAATTCCGACCAATTCTGAATTCATAAAGACTTCAACATATCGCTCAGTTCGGGGTGAGATTCGCAACGATGGATTTGGATAAATAGTTACTCTGAGTAAGAACACTACAGAGCAAACAATATCTGGGGTCTCGACCAATGGACCAGCCCTGCTGCAAACTGTGTCCTGGTAACTGGTTCACCAACAGAGAACTGCCGCCAGGTGGTGAAGGGAAGTGAGAACAGAACATCCACACAGCCTGATCCTAACACTGGGCCCCACAAGGGTGCGTTCTCAGCCCTCTCCTGTAACTCCCTGTTCACCCATGACTGCGCGGCCATGACGCCTCCAACTCAATCATCAAGTTTGGCAGACACCCACTAGGCACAGTGGTAGGACTTGATATTACCAACAACGACAAAGACGGTCCACAGGGAGGAGGTGGGGCCACTCGGAGTGGGATGCAGGAAAAGGGAGTACGCCTCACACTGCAACGGGTCAAAACAAAGGTCTAAGACTGAGATAGTGTGATCTTCAGGAAACAGCGGGGGAGCACCCCCCGGGGAAGTCGTGACCTAGAATTCCTTACAACATGCCGGACTGACAATATCTACCAAGAGAATTCTCTTCGGATTAATTAATCACAGTCCGTTGTATCATCCGCCCCCCCAACAGACACATCGACGGCCCTGAAGAACTTCATTGTGACAATGGTAAACTGGAAACCACATATCAGGCTGCTTTTGTAGCTGGGGATTTTAACAAGGTTAATCTGAAAAAAGGCTCCTAATTTATCAGCATATCGAATGCGCGACCCGGGCTGGCAAAACGCGCTGGAATCTTGTTACTCTAACTTCTGCAACGCTAAGCGCCTCCCCCCCCTCTTTCAGAAAATCTGACCCC
>NC_036860.1:29082153-29122230 GCF_002910315.2 Salvelinus sp. IW2-2015 | reverse complement strand
TTTTTATTGATGTTAGTTCGTATTTCTGTGGAAAATGTTGAGTCCTATTATTCGCGTTTTGGCGGGCGTTCTCGCTATAACGTAAGCGTGTTGTTTATGGTAAAGTTATTTTAAAAATCTAACACGGCGGTTGCATTAAGAACTAGTGTATCTTTCATTTTGCTGTCCAACATGATTTTTTAGTAAAGTTTATGATGAGTTCTTTGGTCAGATTAGGTGAGTGTCCAAAATAGGCTTTTCAGCGAAAGCACTACAATGATTATTTTAGGTCACCACAAAACACAATAACCACAGCATTTTTTTCCAGCTAAAGATAGCTTCACAAAAACCAGAATTAGAGATAAAATGTATCACTAACCTTTGATTATTTTCATCAGATGACACTATAGGACTTCATGTTACACAATACAATGCATGTTTTGTTTGATTAAGTTCATATTTATAAAAAAAAATCTGAGTTTACATTGAGGCGTTGATTCACTAGTTGCAAAACATCAAGTGACTTTGCATAGCCACATCGTTTTCAAACAGAATACTCATCATAAATATAGATGATAATACAAGTTATTACAGGAATTATAGATATACCTCTCCTTTAATGCAACCGCTGTGTTCAGATATTCAAAAAAACTTTACGGAAAAAGAAACGCATGCAATAATCTGAGACGGATGGCGTCAACATAAACAGAAAATACATGATAAATATTCCATTACCTTTGATGATCTACTCAGAAAGTACACCAGGAATCCCAGGTCCACAATAAATGTTTGTTTGTTAGAAAAAATCTGCACCAAACAGAGGATCCGCTTCGGGAAAGTCGTATTCCTGGTCGTAATGTTGGTAAGTTGACGTTGCTCTTATATCCAATAGTTTCTCCTGGCTGTGTGTAATAAAACTTAAGATTTCCTGGGGTAACAATGTAAGAAATAATACATAAAAAAACAAAATACTGCATAGTTTCCTAGGAACGCGAAGCGAGGCGGCCATCTCCGTCGGAAGTAGTTAAGTCTTCTTTGGATCAACATCTCAACCAAATATTATCCACGGTTGAAATGATTTAGTGTGCCCAGTGGGAAAGCACTAAGTAGATTTAAGGTTGACTGTCCTAGCAGGTGACTGTAATGTTCTAATTATATTCCATCACAATGAAAATGTATCCATCAGAAGGGTGCATTGTTACCCATTTGTTAAGTCTTCTTTGGCGAGCTCAGATTAACTTCGGTAAACATATCAACAGTATTCCCTTCGACCATAGAATTAGATATTAGATTTGAATATGATCTCTGTGACTTAAGACAGCTAAAGCGTTGCTGACTCATAGGAGAGGATGTGGGCATCGACTCTGTCCTTACAGGTAAAGTGTCACATATGCTCAATGACAATAGCTGCCCTGGCAATCAAGATCACAGTTCATGCTCAGGATGGTTGAACTTAACAAATGTTAATCAAATGCAGATGTAGCCTAATAAAAAGGGGTGGAGACCTTGTCCACTTCCCTCAGTTGTAAACTCAGCAAAAAAAGAAATGTCCTCTCACTGTCAACTGCGTTTATTTTCAGCAAACTTATTAACATGTGTAAATATTTGTATGAACATAACAAGATTCAACAACTGAGACAGACTGAACAAGTGCCACAGACATGTGACTAACAGAAATTGAATAATGTGTCCCTGAACAAAGGAGGGGGGGGTCCAAATCAAAAGTAACAGTCAGTATCTGGTATGGCCACCAGCTGCATTAAATACTGCAGTGCATCTCCTCCTCATGGACTGCACCAGATTTGCCAGTTCTTGCTGTGAGATGTTACCCCACTCTTCCACCAAGGCACCTGCAAGTTTCCGGACATTTCTGGGGGGAATGGCCCTAGCCCTCACCCTCCGATCCAACAGGTCCCAGAAGTGCTCAATGGGATTGAGATCCAGGTCTTCGCTGGCCATGGCAGAACACTGACATTCCTGTCTTGCAGGAATCATGCACAGAACGAGCAAGTAGGCTGTGGCATTGTCATGCTGGAAGGTCATGTCAGATGTAGCCTGCAGGAAAGGTGACCACATGAGGGAGGAGGAATGTCTTCCCTGTAACACACAGCGTTGATGATTGCCTGCAATGACAACAAGCTCAGTCCGATGATGCTGTGACACACCGCCCCAGACCATGACGGACCCTCCACCTCAAAATAGATCCTGCTCCTGAGTACAGGCCTCGGTTTAACGCTCAATCCTTTGACGATAAACGCGATCTGACCATCACCCCTAGTGAGACAAAACCGCGACTCGTCAGTGAAGAGCACTTTTTGCCAGTCCTGTCTGGTCCAGCGACGGTGGGTTTGTGCCCATAGTCAACGTTGTTGCCGGTATGTCTGGTGAAGCCTGCCTTACAACAGGCCTACAAGCCCTCAGTCCAGCCCTTCTCAGCCTATTACGGACAGTCTGAGCACTGATGGAGGGATTGTTCTTTCCTGGTGTAACTCGGGCAGTTGTTGTTGCCATCCTGCTACCTGCCCGCAGGTGTGATGTTCGGATGTACCGATCCTGTGCAGGTGTTGTTACACATGGTCTGCCACTGTTGAGGACGATCAGATCCGTACACCTGTCTCCCTGTAGCGCTGTCTTAGGGTCTCACAGTACAGACATTGCAATTTATTGCCCTGGCCACATCTGCAGTCTCTCATGCCTCATTGCAGGATGCCTAAGCATGTCACGCAGATGAGCAGGGACCTGGCATCTTTCTTTGGTTTTTCAGTCAGTAGAAAGGCCTCTTTAGTGTCCTAAGTTTTCATAACTGTGACCTTAATGCCTACCGTCTGTAAGCCGTTAGTGTCTTAACGACCGTTCTACTTTGCATGTTCATCAATTGTTATTGTTCATTGAACAAGCATGGGAAACAGTGTTTTAAACGCTTACAATGAAGATCTGTGAAGTTATTTGGATTTTTACAAATTATCTTTGAAAGACAGGGTCCTGAAAAAGGGGCGTTTCTTTTTTTGCTGAGTTTAGTTTATGGCTCATTCATTTATAGAGTAAAAGAGGGGRTGTTTAGCAGACGAAGTGGTGGAGGATTTTCCTGTGAAACAGAATCAAATGATGTGAAATAGCCTGAGAACCCCTCTGAGAGTTCCACTGGCAGATGGATTGACTGCCTTTTATGGCCCAGGCCCAGATAGCACTTTAGGACAATACATTACCCTAATTACATTTTAAGGTGCCAAGCAGCGAAAGGCGAGATAAATTGTCATTTAATGCCAGGGCCTGATGGTAGAGGTTTTTTGGCCAGAGCAAAGAGAGAGTTGGTAGAGAAACAATAGCCATTGTCCCCCAATTGCCTAGCCATTGAAACCTGGCTGTGTTCTCTCGTCATGGGGAATATGAACGAACACGGCCCAAGTGCGGAAAACACAGTTTGATCCAGCTTCTCAGGATAAGGTGGACTTGTGACCAATTATTTCTTTGTGAGGATTAGAGAAACCAAAGTCCCCAGTTGCCATCGTTGCCAGGCTCAAACACGACGGAAATAAGACCGCATTCCTCTGCCTCTTATTAAACAACATTTATTTTTGCTGGTATGATGTGACATTCCCTGGGAGTTTTTCGTAATAAATCCGATTTTTTCCCCCACCCTGCGCCCGTGTTTAGGGGGGTTGTTTGGGCGCAGCACAGCATTAAGGCAAATAGGTTAATGAGCAGTGCGAGTGTCAACAGTCCGTCTTGTGGATGTGTGCTGCTTCCCCACAGATGTTCCTTGTAACTTTTTCTAAATCAATTCCAGGATCATATTAGCGGACTGGATGCAGTGTTACAAACAGTAAGAATTAGAGAGAACGTTTCCCTATGGAAATCAATGTGATATGCAGGTAAGAAAGAGACTTCAACAGTAGTTGTTTTGCCAGCTATAGACGCTGTTAAGAGAGACAYCCATGCGTTAAATCAAGGTATCAAAACAACTTAGATTGAATTAAGTGTCAGTTAAGATGTCAGTCTCCGTAATCAACTGCTTTCGTCTTACGCTGTTGCCGCTTTCAAGGAGCGGAACACTAAACCAGACGCTTATAAGAAATCCTGCTACGACCTCCGATGAACATCAAAYAGGCAAAGCATCAACACAGGACTAAGATCAAATACTACTACGCCGGCTCTGATGTTCGTCGGATGTGGCAGAGCTAGYAAACTATCACAGTTTACAAAGGGAAACCCAGTCGCAAGCCTACCAGATGAGCTGAATGCCTTCTATGCTCGCTTTGAGGCAAGCAACACTGACACCAACACAGTTGGGATGGCACGACAATACCTCTTCCCCCTCAGATCTTAAAAAGTTATACAGCTGCACCATTGAGAGCATTATGACTGGCTGCATCACGGCTTGGTATGGCAACGTCTTGCCATCCGACCGCAAGGCACTATAGAGGGTAGTGCGTACGGCCCAGTACATCACTGGGGCTGAGCTCACTGCTATTCAGGATCTCTGTACCAGGCGGTGTCAGAGGAAGGCCCTAAAAACTTGTCATAGACTGTTCTGTTTGCAAACAGGCGRCAAACGGAAGAAGAGAGTCTGGAAATTACAGGACCCTTAACAGCTTCGACCCCCAAGCCATAAGATTGCTAAATAGTTAACCAAATAGCTACCCGGACTATCTGCATTGACCGCCCTTTGAACGAACTATTTTGACTCACCACATACGCTGCTGCTACTGCTTATTATCTATCCTGTTGCCTAGTTACTTCACCCCTACCTTTATGTACATATAGTGCCTTCAGAAAATATTCAGACCCCTTGACCTTTTACACACTGTTACGTTACAGSCTTAACCTACATTAAACAAATATATATGATCAGCAATCTACACACAATACAAGGCAAAACCAGGTTTTTAGAAATGTTTGCAAATGTATTAAAAATAAAAAACAGAAATACCTTAATTAGATAAGTATTAAGACCCTTTGCTTTGAGACTCGAAATTGAGCTGCGGTGCAAACTGTTTCCATTGATAATCCTTGAGATGTTTCTACAACTTGATTGGAGTCCACCTGTGGTAAAATTGAAATGATTGGACATGATTTGGAAATGCACACACGTCTATACAAGGTCTCACAGTTGGCAGTGCATGCCAGAGCCATGAGTTCGAACCAAGCCATGTGTTCGAAGGAATTGTCTGTAGAGCACAGATCTGGGGAAGAATACCTAAAAATGTCTGCAGCATTGAAGGTCCCCAAGAACACAGTGGCCTCCATCATTCTTAAATGGAAGAAGTTTGGTACCACCATCACTCTTCCTAGAGCTGGCCGCCCGGCCAAACTGAACAATCGGGGGAGCAGGGCCTTTGTCAGGGAGGTGAACAAGAACCCAATGGTCAATCTGACAGAGCTCTAGAGTTCCTCTGTGGAGATGGGAGAACATTCCAGAAGGACAACCATCTCTGTAGCACTCCACCAATAAGGCCTTTATGGTAGAGTGGCCACACGGAAGCCACTCCTCAGTAAAAGGCACAGCCCGCTTGGAGTTWGCCAAAAGGCACCTAAAATCTCTCAGACCATGAGAAACAAGATTCTCTGGTCTGATGAAACCAACATTAAACTCTTTGGYCTGAATGCCAGGTGTCACGGCTGGAGGAAACCTGGTACCATCCCTACGGTAAAGCATGGTGGTGGCAGCATCATGATGTGGGGATGTTTTTCAGCGGCAGGGACTGGTAGAATAGTCAGGATCGAGGCAAAGATGAACGGAACATAGTACAGAGAGATTATGGATGAAAACCTGCTCCAGAGTGATCAGGACCTCAGACTGGGGCGAAGGTTCACCTTCCAACAGGACAACGACCCTAAGCGCACAGCCAAGATAACGCAGGAGTAGCTTCGGGGCGAGTCTCTGAATSTCCTTGAGTGGCCCAGCCAGAGCCCGGACTTGAACCCAATCGAACATCTCAGGAAATACCTGAAAATAGCTGTGCAGCAACGCTCCGCATCCAACCTTATAGAGCTTGAGATGATCTGCATAGAAGAATGGGAGAAAATCCCAAATCAAAATATAATATTGTAGATTCTTCAAAGTAGCCACCCTTTGCCTTGACAGCTTTGCACACTCGTGGCATTCTCTCAATCAGCTTCATGAGGTAGTCACCTGGAATGCATTTAAATGAACAGGTGTGCCTTGTTAAAAGTTAATTTGTGGAATTTCTTTGCTTCTTAATGCGTTTGAGCCAATCAGTTGTGTTGTGACAAGGTAGGGGTGGTATACAGAAGATAGCCCAATTTGGTAAAATACCAAGCCCATATTATGGCAAGATCAGGTCAAATAAGCAAAGACAAACAACAGTCCATCATTATTTTAAGACAATTCGATCAGTCAATACGGAACATTTCAAGAACTTTGAAAGTTTCTTCAAGTGCAGTAGCAAAAACCATCAAGCGCTATAATGAAACTGGCTCTCATGAGGACCGCCACAGGAAAGGAAGACACAGAGTTACCTCTGCTGCAGAGGATAAGTTCACTAGAGTTACCAGCCCAAATGAATGATTCACAGAGTTCAAGTAACAGACACATCTCAACATCAACTGTTAGGAGGAGTCATGGTCGAATTGCTGCAAAGAAACCACTACTAAAGGACACCAATAAGAAGAAGAGACTTGGCTTGGGCCAAGAAACACGAGCAACGGACATTAGACCGGTGGAAATCTGTCCTTTTGGTCTGATGAGTCCAAATTTGAGATTTTTGGTTCCAACCGCTGTGTCTTCGTGAGACACAGAGTAGGTGAACRGATGATCTCCGCATGTGGTTACCACCGTGAAGCATGGAGGAGGAGGTTTGATGGTGTGKTGGTGMTTTGCTGGTGACACTGTCTGTGATTTATCTAGAATTCAAGGTACACTTAACCAGCAACGCTACCACAGCCTTCTGCAGCTCCAAGCTGTGTACGGGCTATTTGACCAAGAAGGAGAGTGATAGAGTGCTGCATCAGATGACCTGGCCTCCACAATCACCTGACCTCAACCCAATTGAGATGGTTCGGGATGAGTTTGACTGCAGAGTGAAGGAAAAGCAGCCAACAAGTGCTCAGCATATGTGGGAACTCCTTCAAGACTGTTGGAAAAGCATTCCAGGTGAGGCTGGTTGAGAGAATGCCAAGAGTGTCTAAAGCTGTCATCAAGGCAAAGAGTGGCTACTTTGAAGAATCTCAAATATAAAATATATTTTGATTTGTTAAACACTTTTTTGGTTACTACATGATTCTATGTGTTATTTCATAGTTTTGATGTCTTCACTAATATTCTACAATGTAGAAAATAGTAAAAATAAAGAAAAACCCTTTAATGAGTAGGTGTGTCCAAACTTTTGACTGGTACTGTACCTCAATTACCTTGTACCCCTGCACATYGACTAGGTACTGGTAACCCGTGTATATAGCCAAGTTATCGTTACTCATTGTGTATGTATTCCTCGTGTTATTATCTTGCTATTATATTTCTATTTTTCTCTCTGGATTGTTGGGAAGTGCCCTTAAGWCAGCATTTCACTGTTAGTCTACACTTGTTGTTTACGAAGYGTGTGACAAATAACATTTGATTTGATATCTGTATGTAAAGGCTAGCATATACATTTCCTTCGCTTTAAATAGGCAAATTACATTATGTACTGTACTCAGTACTGTATGTTTAGTTTAATAAACTGAACATCCTTTAGTTRTTTTCCTTGAACTTATCTATACAATGGTCTTCATCAGGACGTACAACGGCATGAGGCGAAAGTCAAGGCTATAACTGTGGTTGACAAACTTACTATCCCGACACACATGTATGATTTGCATATATGATATGTATGATAGTCGTTCACGAAGGAACATTCATAAAGACCCGCTGTACAACCCACTCCAAATAATGGTGGTGCTCAAGCTGAAGTACTTTGAGAAAATGAATATGAATGAAAAGAAWGTCCTCTTGACACCAATTAGTTAAAATATGGTTTAAAAGGCTTTCAATGTAAAGAGGTACTATATATAGAGAGAAATTGCTACTGTACAGTGTTATGTTCGCTGGAGTGACCTTCCTCCAAAGTTGTGTGAAGCCTTCTGTAATTTCAGGCAGCTAATTTGACAATGTTTATCATTTTGACCTGACAATGTCTTCTGTCATTGAGTATCTTTGAAGGCCAAAACAAAGTGGGTCTKTACATTGARGAAGAGCTTTTGGTTCTATGAGTCAGGCAGTTGCTCTGGTGTTCTATTAACACCATCAAAAGACGTGAAGCTGAATATGTACCTTGGTGAAAATAAACTCACCTATACTCACCTGAGTACCAAACAATATGATGACAGGTGGCTTATGTATATGAACATATACTTACTGACATCCACACATAAACTTAATGACATCCACACGTATCATCTTATCTATTAGTATATTAGTATAGTACCTGCTTTGGTGCAGTAAGTGTCTGCAGGCCAGTTGCCTTGGCAACCATAGTGTGACTGTTGCCAGGGCTGGGCTGTATTGACAGAKCAAGTCCAGAGATAGCATGGACGCGAAGTTCCAAGATGGAGACTTTCTCGTCGGTGACGGAAAACAGCGTCTCTCCCAACATGGCCTCCACGGCGAGTGGAGACTCCACCTGCAAACAACAAGAGACCATTTGACTGTCACACCAATCATTTTGTGTCATGACAGATGGAAACACAGGCAAGTGGGATGGCATGCATGCATGCGTCTGTCTGTGCGTCTGTCTTTCTGTCCGTCTTGTGTGTGTGTGTGATATATAAGTCACTTGAGCCAAAACATACATACAGGAGACCGGATGATGACCATGCTGCCATTAACAGGCTCCCAGAGCTCGAAAATAATCCACACTTGACTTCTCTCCAATGGGTGGTTAGCAAAAAACTTTTGAAACCATCGGATGGCCTCAGGGCACAAAATACAACATAAAAACCCCCACCCATCTCAAGCTAATCCTGGAACCTTGACAGGTCTGCCTCTATTTGGGGAAAACTGGCGATTGGCTTTTCTCATTATCCAAATAGYGTATTCACCTTTTATTTATTAAACTATGGGACTCCCAATCACGGCCGGCTGTGATACAGCCTAGATTCAAACCAGGGTGTCTGTAGTGACGCCTCTAGCACTGAGATGCAGTGCTTTAGACCGCTGCGCCACTCCGGAGCCAAATGAATAGATGACTTCTAAAGTTTCACGAAAGGAGGGGAATTCAGTTGAATGATGATGCACTCTCAGCAATACAGTTTATTTTCTTGTGTTATGTGCCTGTGTTTTCTCACTCTCATTTGAGTAGCCGACGCGGYAGCAGAAAATTATCAGGGTGAATAACTGAGCTCTGTTTTTGTTTGGCCAAAATGAATGTGGATAACTGATTCATAATGAAATGTGTAATTACAAACAGAAACAAATTGAATAAGGTAGACATAATCCTAGGCAGACAATTGGACCAATGCTATGGTTTCTGATGGCTAAGTGTTTCAGCAAAACATTAATTTACATTTTGTTTTAAATAAAGTACATTTTAAGGCCAGCCTTTTAAAAGTGTGGACTGTACGCATTGTATCTAGGTCAAAGCTAATGCAACACAAAATGTGACTCATACCACACATACAGTAGGTACATGCAGTACATAGGTCATAGGTTAGGATGCACTTCTCCTGTACTAACAACCATTATCAAGTGTTCCCTCACTCCGTCACAAGTGTGGAGCTGATAGAAATGGGTGTTATAAGTGCACCATAACAATGTCTTTGTCCCAAATGGCACCCTATTCCCTATAAAGTGCATTGTTTTTTGTTTTATGGGCCCTAGTCAAAAGGATTGCACTAAATATGGAATAGGGTACCATTTGGGACACAAACCATGGCTCCTGTGTCCTCTAGGCCACAGAAAGCTTTTATCTTCGACAAGGAGAACGATAAAACATGTATACAGTGCCTTCAGAAAGTATTCACACCCATTGACTTTCSCCACATTTTGTTTTGTTACAGCCTGAATTGTAAATGGATTAAATTGAGATTGTGTCACCGGCCTACACACAATACCCCWTAATGTCAAAKTGTAATTATGTTTTAGCAATTTTTACAAATTAATTAATAATGAATAACTGAAATGTCTTGAGTCAATAAGTATTCAACCTCTTTGTTATGTGCTGAACAAGTCACATAATTAGTTGCATGGRCTCAATCTGTGTGCAATAATAGTGTTAACAAGATTTTTGAATGACTGCCTTATCTCTGTACCCCACACATACAAGGTCCCTCAGTCAAGCAGTGAATTTCAAACACAGATTMAACCACAAAGACCAGGGAGGTTTTCCAATGCATCGCAAAGAAGRGCACCTATTGGTAGATGGGTACAAATAAAAAAAGCAGACATTGGATATCCCTTTGATCATGGTGAAGTTAATGATGACACTTTGGATGGTGTATCAATACACCCAGTCACTACAAAGATACAGGCRTCCTTCTTAACTCAGTTGCCGGAGAGGAAGGAAAGTGCTCAGGGATTTAACCATGAGGCCAATGGTGACTTTAAAACAGTTACAGAGTTTAATAGCTGTGATAGGACACAACTGAGAACTTCAACAACATTGAAGTTACTTAACCATATTAACCTATATGACAGAGTGAAAAGAAGGAAGCCTGAACAGCATAAAAAAAATCTAAAACATGTATCCTGTTTGCAATAAGGTMCTAAAGTAACACCACAAAWAATGTGGCAAATAAATWAATTAAATGTCCTGAATACAAAGCTTGGGGCAAATCCAACACAACATATCACTGAGTAGCATTAGGATTAGGTCGTTTTTAAGGACAAAAATAAATGGAACAGAGATAAGCACAGACAAAATCCTAGAGGAAAACCTGGTTCAGTCTGCTTTYCAACAGACACTGAGAGACAAATTCACCTTCCAGCAGGACAATAACCTAAAACACAAGACCAAATATATAYTGGAGTTGAAGGTTCCTGAGTGGCATAGTTACAGTTTCTTAAATCGGCTTGAAAACCTATGATCAAGACTTGAAAATGGCTGTCTAGCAATAATCAACAACCAACTTGACAGAGCTTTTTAAATATTGTACAATCCAGGTTTTCAAAGCACTTAGAGACTTACCCAGAAATACTCACAGCTATAATTGCTGTCAAAGGTGATTCTAACATGTATTGACTCAAGGCTGTAAATACTTATGTAAATKAGATATTTCTGTATTTCATTTTCAATACATTTGCAAAAATGTTGAGTATTGTGTGTTCATTTTGAATTCAGGCTGTAACACAACAAAATGTGGAATAAGTCAAGGGGTATGAACACTTTCTGAAGGCACTGTATACAGAATRCACTACATGTTCAAARGTATGTGGACACCTGCTCGTCAAACATCTTATTCCAAAATCATGGGCATTAAATATGGAGTTGGTCCCCTCTTTGTTGCTATAACAGCCTCCACTCTTTTGTGAAGGGTTTCMACTAGGGCCCCCAAGTGGCGCAGCGGTCTAAGGCACTGCATCTCAGTGCTTGAGGGGTCACTACAGACATCCTGGTTCGAATCCAGGCTGTATCACAACCGGCCGTGATTGGGAGACCCATAGGGCGGCACACAATTGGCCCAGCGTCGTCCGTGTTTGGCCGGTGTAGGACGTCATTTTAAATAATAATTTGTTCTGACTTGCCTCGTTAAATAAAGGTTAAATAAAAAATATATATAATTATGTTGGAACATTGCTGTGGGGACTTGCTTCCATTCAGCCACAAGAGCATTAGTGAGGTCGGCACTGATGTTGGGCGATTAGGACTGACTCGCATTCGGCGTCCCAAAGGTGTTCAATGGGGTTGAGGTCAGGGCTCTGTGCAAGGCAGTCAAGTTCTTCCACATCGCTCTCGACAAACTATTTCTGTATGGACCTCGTTTTGTGCACAGGATCATTGTCATGCTGAAACAGGAAAAGGTCTTCCCCAAACTGTTGTAACAAAGTTGGAAGCACAGAATAGTCTAGAATGTCATTGTATGATGTAGCATTAAGATTTTCCTTCAACTGAACTAAGGGGCCGAGACTGAAACATGAAAAACAGCACCAGACCATTATTCCTCCTCCACCAAACTTTACAGTTGGCACTATGCATTGGGGCAGGTAGCGTTCTCCTGGCATCCGCCAAACCCGGATTTGTCCGTTGGACTGCCAGTTCGTGAAGCGTGATTCATCACTCCAGAGAACAGATTTCCAGTGCTCCAGAGTCCAATGGCGGYGAGCATTACACCACTTGAGCCGACACTTGGCATTGCACATGGTTTTCTTAGGCTTGTGTGCGGCTGCACGGCCATGGAAACCCATTTCATGAAGCTCCCGACGAACAGTTACTGTGCTGATGTTGCTTCCAGAGGCAGTTTGGAACTCGGGAGTGAGTGTTCCAACCGAGGATAGACAATTTTTACGCGCTACGCACTTCAGTACTCGGCGGTCCTGTTCTGTGAACTTGTGTGGCCTACCACGTCGCGGCTGAGCCGTTGTTGCTCCTCGACGTTTCCACTTCCCAATAACAGCACTTACAGTTGACCGGGGCAGCTCTAGCAGGGCAGAAATTTGACGAACTGACTCGTTGGAAAGGTGGCATCCTATGATGGTGTCCTGTTGAAAGTCACTTAGCTTTTCAGTAAGGCCATTCTACTGGCAATGTTTGTTTATGGAGATTGCATGGCGGTGTGCTCAATTTTATACCCTTCAGCAACGGGTGTTGCTGAAATAGCCAATACACTCATTTGCTGGGGTGTCCACATACTTTTGTATATATAGTGTATATAGACTAATTGAGTGATTAAGTAATGTCTCTCACAACTGTGTAAACAATACAAAATCTGACTCTTACACCCTTTGTAGTGCTGTACTTTTAGCAAAAAAAATAATTAGCTTTCCAAAAAGAGAGAAGGAAGAACAGTGGGGGAGGCCAAAGCATACATTTCACAAAAGTGCTGTTCCGCCCTTTAATTAAGGGGTTCACAGCAAACTGGTGAAACCTATTGTTATTCTTAGATATCAAATTACTCAAGCATAGATTGGTAACTTTTTTCTAATTTGCCACACAGACACTAGGGGACATTAGGTGGTGCTGTTATAAGCAGTCTCACTTAAACCCTCATATCTGACACCCCATTTGACCTAAAGACGTGGAACTTTGTATGTAGGTGTCTTTCCTCATATGTCCAAATAACACTAGATTTGGTATGCAGGCCCATGGTACATCTCTTAGTTGGTTAAGAGATGGCTGATGGCTTTTATGTAACTATTTAAATCCTTTGTAAATCCACTTCACAATGGCCTATCAACTTGAAACGTTTTAGGGTCATCAAAGACATTACCATGATTAACCATGTTAAGTTTGGCATTGACATCTTCAAAAAAKAAGGAAACTATTCTGCACTACAAAGGCAAAACGTAGAACCTACGTATTTTGTCTTCTTCCGGGAAAATCTGACTTAAAAGTTAATGGATTCTATTCAAATGTAACATGTTTCAAGTTAAACTGTAGTTTGTTTGTATCCTGTGTAGTGAATGATTAGTTTAGGCCATGAAACTGTGTGTATGCTAATTTAGAAACCATGACCTAATCAGAGAAGAGGAAATTGCCTAGGATTAGAGAGCAGGGTCAGGCCCAGAACAGAAGATGGACGAAGTGGGATCTGGCTAAACAAAGAGAGGACCATTGACATTCCACAGGGGAGCCAGAGGGAAACTCATTGGGGTCATAAAATGTATAGCTGGTGAGGTGACAACTACAAGGAGAGAGTATGAAATGGGTTGTGAACTTTCTAAATGGATGCACTCAGCTGACTGTATCCTTGGTATTAAACACTTGAAACTTCTCTTGAGCTTTTGGTCTCGATTCCTTCTTGCAAAGAGGTTGCAATAGCATTTTCTTTTTAACAAAGTATTTTTCTGTCTAGACAGACAGCAATTTATGATTCTCCATGATATATTCTGATCAACTGGCTTGATCTTGTGTCAGGAAAATAAATACCACATTAATCAGATAATATACCTGGCCATTACAACAGATCAAATATTTTCAACCAAATTCGTAGTTACTTTGTTTTGCCTTTGTAGGGCAGTATTAACAATTCACGTTTGTTCTAGGMTACTCTTAATTTTCTAGGACAGACAGGTCCAGCAGTCCTTGTGCACCATAAAATATGCTATAAGCTTAAGATCTTTTGATTTCTCCCAGCCTTCTAAGCCATTGATCACTCAGGTTGCTAAAGCTGGTAACTGCACAGTGGGAGACTAGGCGGATGACCATATAGAGTACATGCCTATGCAAATGAAGCCATGTTTAAAGGAAGGACGACCACAGACAGATCTCCTTCATCATTTAATCCTCGTAGAGCATTCCATTACAAATACGAAATGGGTGTAAGAAATGAGGAAGAGTTATACTTTTCTCGCTTTCACATGTCCAGTTTGTCTAGGTCAGTGTGCATGAAGSAGAAAATGTCTTGTCTCGCACTCTCTAAGTGCTTCTGCATATTACTTCTGCACTTCGGTCAAGTGTGATCCAAACACTCTACCTCAGTGTCAMGTTACTATTAGCCTCTAGGGCTCTAGCCTATAATGCTTTTGAGTGCAAGAACATAAATTAAGGAAAAGAGACAATTGAAAAAAGCTATTTAATTTCTCAGACTTTGGAGACCTAGCCAATGTTCTATACCTTCAGCACAGTGAATACAATTGAAAGAAGCTACTTCACTTTTCATACTTTGGAGAACTAGCCAAGGTTCAATACCTTCAGTACAGTGGACCCCAGCTCCAGGCCCACCAGCACAGTGCGGTCCACCAGCTCAGCTATCCTGGGGTCGACCACTTTCAGCGAGTCCTGCACCAGGTCGGTCACATCCACCTGCCAGTCGGGCCCYAGCATGGTGATGACCTGGTCGGTGCCCTCGGTGGAGGTGGTGTGGAACTGGGTCAGCACCTTGACCAGGGTGCGCTGGTACTGCAGGGTGCAGCCCCGACTCACCCGCCGGTCGTCCTCGTCGTCATCCACGTCACTGTCTCTGGCGCTCCTGATTGAGAGAGGGRGGTGACACATGGTCAATGATGTTAGTATCAATACCGTAACCCTGGTCAATATCGTTTCCGGTATCAATTCCATTACCAGTGTCAATACCATTACCYATGTCAAAACCGTATCCAGTGTCAAAGTTTACAACAACAAAGTTGAACCACGTAAAAATGTATTTGCTTTACTATTTACTAAACAGTTTCAGCAGTTTATCATAACCTTTAATGATGCATGTTTACTTAATATGTTTGTGGAAGATGCTGTAGTGTAGTTAAATCSTGCGTCCTGTTTCGGGAGATTATGTTATTAATTGCTTCTTATCATTATATAATTAACATCATAGCACTTGATGTGATGAGAGGCCCAACACTAATTMATATGGAGGACATTTGTTACAGTGTCTGTTCCAATGTGCCCTTCGTGAGGGAAAAATCCTACAACCTGGCACAAAACTCMAAAAACGACCAATCAAGGAAGATTTGGAYGTGTGYCTTCCATTCTTTCCTCAGCAGTCTGACATGCTGYCGGCATTCCCTAAATGCTAAAAAGCTCTCCTCTGTTTCCAAGGGTAATTAATCTTTGCTTTGACTTATCCTTTCAGATAACTTGAGAAGCAGAAGCAGGAGCAGCAGCGAGCATTCAGTGACTGACAAAGCATTTACCATCCATTGATTCCCGGAGCCCGCCTGAATATCAAGCAGTCCCGTGTTTCCTAAAAGGTCTGACAATACTCGAACATGTATCACGTCCCCTGGCAGGCTAACGCTAGACATTTTAAGGCTAAAATGTGCTGTTCGCCTGTGTTCCTCATCTTGTACAACAAAGCCGCAATGGCAGTGGAGAGACAGACGAGAGTGTAGACGAGCGTTCAGTTAAGACTAGGTAAACACGAGAGAAAGCATGACTCTCTTCATTGAGTATCATGACTCTCGCTCAGGTCAGAGAGAGTTTACCACGTTGAGGCTGTACCTGGAAATATGTAGTTTTTTTTTCTTCAGAAGATTGATACACACGAATGAGCTCAAGTTTTGATGCACGTCGCCCGGCCTACACGATGACACTTTTTTCCTCTTTTAGAACCCATTACTGGATAACAAAGACAGTCAGCAATGCAGCGAACACACTGCGGTCCAAGAGACCTGGCCATTGATAACGATTAGGTATTAAACAGCATGGTGTAGGAGACGAGAGAGAGAGAGAAGAGAGAGAGAGAGAGAGAGAGAAGAGAGAGAGAGGAGAAGAGAGGAGAGAGAGAGAGAGAGAGGAGAGAGGAGAGAGAGAGAAGAGAGAAAAGAGAAGAGATGAGAGAGAAGAGAGATAGAGAGAGAGAGGAGAGAGAGAGAGAGAGAGAGAGAGAGAGAGAGAGAGGAGAGAAGAGAGAGAGAGAGGAGGAAGAAGTAGGAGTTATGGAAAGAAGAGAGAGATGAGATAGAATAAAAGACCATTCAATTATTACAAAATTAATATTGTAAAACAACTGCAAAAAAATGATATGTAATACACAGTGAAGTTTTTTTTGTCCATGTTCTGACGACATCGCAAACATCTAGGTAAGAGCTTAATGTTTTGCCAAAATGACATTTGGTGATACAATTCTCTCCCCATTCAAAAATAACCATAAAAAGCCTTCTGCAGTTATGTTTTTTTCCTATTCCCTACAAAATATGAATACATTGCAGTTAATGTAGTTCATTGTGGTTCATGGTTTAGAAAATGTGGAACCCTAGCGGCCTATTTCCCGGACACTGATTAAGACTAGGATTAAGAWCCATTCTCGATCGAAAATCTCTATTGAAATAGGTTTTTCAGCTAGATTTAATCAGTGTCTAGGAAACCGTCCCTAAAAACATGCAGTGAATTTACTGTCAGTCGGATGTAAAATTGGCTTAAAGTCCTGGCAAGTCTCAGGCAAACTTCATAGTTTAGTTCAATTATTTAAAGAGGGATAAGTGTGATTATTTGAAACCATGGGCTGGCTTAAACTCTAATAAAACATGTGTGCACAGGCAGTAGCTGTGCTAAGATGCCTAAACATTGCTTAGGCAGGATCCCGTCCCTAGAAYGACATTGTTGTGGAAAACTCAATCCAAAGATCTAGGCAGTCACTATTTACAGTGTAGTAGTACATCTTTAAACAAGCAGCTGCAAAGGAGATATGTCTCTGACCACAGTCAGGGAAGAACTCGGTTGCATGTCCCTCATATRGGGCGGCAGGTAGCCTAGTGGTTAGAGCGTTGGGTCAGTAACCGAAAGGTTGCTAGATCCCCGAGCTGACAAGGTAAAAATCTGTCGTTCTGCCCCTGAACAAGGCAGCTAACCCACTGTTCCTAGGCCATCATTCTAAATAAGAATTTGTTCTTAACTGACTTGCCTAGTTAAATAAAGGTTCAATAAAAATGTCATAATAAATATAGAAGGAGGTGATAATACAATCATATTGGATACACAACGGTTTCTTTATACAAGCAACAGTCCCAGAACACAATGGCCTTGTGTTAGGGTGCAGACATAACAGGAGTCTATGAAATGCAGTTCATCACAGAACAGAGCATAAAACTTGAGAAGTTACAACAGCTCACCCCAAATTCCGCCACCATAACATGTAACATACGAGTGAAGATGATACATGACAGACGATACAAACAAGAGTGCGGTAATCTCAAATGTAATACAAATTCAGTAATAGAAACATCAGCTCGAAAACAGCAGTGCACTCCATGTTTAGTGTGTGGGCGAGTCCTTCCTACCTGCGGTCAGGAAGAATGGGTACCCTCCAGCCCTTGATGAAGCTCAGGTTGCTGTCGGACAGTTCCACTTGGAGGGGGAGTTTGGGCACCCACACGGTCAGCTCCAGGGGGGCACTGAGGTGCTCRTAGCTGAAGATGACCCGGGCGTTCATGGAGCCCCGTGTCTCCTTCCCGTTCACAAACACATAGTCACAATTCATGGACACCTGCGAAAGAGGTGATGAGTCAAGAGTCATATGATAATGTATCTGCCATTGATATGGGTGATATAGTACAGTATGGATGCAGGGGTGGCGTCAACCACCTACAGTGCATTCGGAAAGTATTCAGACCTCTTGACTTTTCCCACATTTTGTGACGTTACAGCCTTATTCTAAAATCGCTAAATTATATATTTTTACTCATCAATCTACACACAATACCACATAATGACAAAGCGAAAACAGGTTTTTCGAAATGTTTGCAAATGTATTACTAATAAAAACTGAAATACCTTATTTACRTAAGTTTTCAGACCTTTTGCTATGAGACTCGAAATTGAGCACAGGTGCATCCTTTTTCCATTGATGATCCTTGAGATGTTTCTACAACTTTATTGGAGTCCACCTGTGGTAAATTCAATTGATTGGACATGATTTGGAAAGGCACCACCTGTGTCTACAAAGTCCCACAGTTGACAGTGCATGTCAGAGCAAAAACCAAGCCATGAGGTCGAAGGAATTGTTCGTAAAGCTCTGGGACAGGATTGTGTCGAGGCACAGATCTGGAGAAGGGTACCAAAAAAAATTCTGCAGYATTGAAGGTMCCCAAGAACACCGTGGCCTCCGTCATTCTTAAATGGATTTGGAACAACCAAAATTCTTCCAAAGAGCTGTGCGCCCAGCCAAACTGAGCATACGGGGGAGAAGGGCCTTGGACGGAGGTGACCAAGAACCCGATGGTCACTCTGACAGAGCTCCAGAGTTCCTCTGTGGAGATGGGAGAACCTTCTAGAAGGACAACCATCTMTGCAGCACTCCACCAATCAGGCCTTTATGATAGAGTGGCCAAACGGAAGCCAGTCCTGAGTAAAAGGCACATGACAGCTGCTTGGACTCCCAGACTATGAGAAACAAGATTTTCTGGTCTGATGAAATCAAGATTRAACTCTTTGGCCTGAATGCCAAGCGTCACGTCTGGAGGAATCCAGGCACCATYCCTACAGTGAAGCATGGTGGTGGCAGCATCATCCTGTGGGGATATTTTTCAGTGGCAGGGACTGGGAGACTAGTCAGGATCAAGGGAAACATTAACGGAGCAAAGTACAGAGAGGTCATTGATGAAAACCTGCTCCAGAGTGCTCAGGACCTCAGACTGGGGCGAAGGTTCACCTTCTAACAGACAACAACCCTCAGCTCACAGCCAAGACAATACACGAGTGGCTTCGGGACAAGTCTCTGACAAGTCCTTGAGTGGCCCAGCCAGAACCGGGACTTCAACCCAATCAAACATCTCTGGAAACACCTAAAAACAACTGTGCAGCAACGCTCCCCATCCAACCTGACAAAGCTTGAGAGGATCTGCAGAGAAGAATGGGAGAAACTCCYCAAATACAGCTGTGCCAAGCTTGCAACGTCCCAGAAGACTTGAGGGTGTAATCGCTGCCAAAGTGCTTCAACAAAGTACTGAATAAAGGGTCTGAATACTTATGTAAATGTATTCTGTTTTATATTTTTAATACATTTRTAAAAAATTCTAAAAACCTGTTTTTGCTTTGTCATTATGGGGTATTGTGTGTAGATTGATAAGGRAAAAAACAATTGAATCAATTTTAGAATAAGGCTGTAACGTAACAAAATGTGGAAAAAGTCAAGGGGTCTGAATACTTTCCGAATGCACTGTAGTTTATTACATTGGATTTGCTGGTGCACAGCTTKCCTCAGCTTCAGCTGAAGGAAATAGGGAGTACACATTATTTTTTTGTTGCTTACAGAGTATGTGCAATGTGTACTATTTTTAGGTCGCAGTAATCCTCCTTTGTGAACGTTCCAATATTTTGCCACGAGGGGCTGTATTTTTGTAATTAGAAATATCTGGGAACACAGTGTAAACAACACTACTTGAGGCTTTTCTCCAATCTAATTTGCGTCTCTTGTTGAGTGGAAGAATTGGCTCTTAAGTACAACCTACTCAAAGCCTTTAAAAATCATTCATGGGGTGCATGCTGCCCCACCCACCCTCCACCCAACCCCACTCTTCCCACCCACCACAATTTTCTGTGTTATGATCTACACAAAATTATGTGGAGACACACTGCATAATATACTAACACAAGCTTTCAGGCAACAGATAATTCATAGAATACGAAAGCTTAATACACCAGGCACCCACAAAATTCTGTTTATTTATTTTTTATCCAGCAGTTGTCCAACTTATCCAGTTTATCCAAGCAGTCATTTGGCACAGAATCTCTCATAAATACCCATCCCTTAAATACTAAAATATTTACTGTAATAAATAGCAAGGTTWGCTTTTGCTTTTGGGATACCATCAATGATTTATCTGGCAGTCGGAGGCAGCTGACACTAATCAAAGGAGCTAATCTCTTACAAATGGAGGTTGGGATCGCCAGTCTTCTCAGTGCTGGGGATTCATCATAGTGGGGGGACTGGGTAATAAAATACCCAGTTCATCCAGACAGGCCTCTCCACTCTGCAATCCATACAGGCCGGGTCGGAAGCCTTCAGCGAGAGAAAAGTATGTATCTTTCTTTCCCTTGTTCTGATCATTGGCGTATTCAGATCTATGAGACTTTGCCATCTTTAGCCACCTTTGTGTGAATAGGGATTTCGGGATTATATTTGTCTGCCGGAGTTCTAGGATGACGGTTGGAATCAGCGTAATAGACTTTTGGAATACTGAATTATGACAATTAGGTTAGTGCTTGCCAGAAGGGCCATGCACAGACTTTTCATGGGCAGGTGCTCTGCCACACACACATTTTAAGCAAGTTAGTACACAGTGCTTCACTCTTTAACCTGATTGACATCAGGAAAAGAGTGTGGGCTATCAGCTGATCATTGATGTTGATGATTGATGCAAATATGCTAGTTASAGGTGTAGGATCTTAATTGGAGCCAGTTTGCTAAAATAATACATTTTTGTTAGGGCAAATCAACTCTGACATTTTAAAGTGGGAAATTACAAACTTAAGAAGCCTTTTTAAACCTTGAATACACTACACACAAAGTTTGCATTTCCTGCTCTGCAGGAGAATTCTCAGTAAGAGTGATCAAATTAAGATACGACATATGTAGCTTGCTCGATTTCTTTTACTGATTGTGATTAATCTTCAACGCTTGTATCAAATAATAACKTCATAACTTAATATTCATAATTGTCTAACTCGGGCCTCCCAAGTGGCGCAGMGGTCTAAGGCACTGCATCGCAGTGTTGAGGCGTCMCTACAGTCTGGGKTTCGATCCCAGACTGGGCGGTGCACAATTAGCCCAGCGTTGTCTGGGTTAGAGGAGGGTTTGGTCGGGGGGCTTTCCTTGGCTCTTCGTGCTCTAGCAACTCCTTGTGGCGGGCAAGTTGACAAACAGTCGTCAGTTGAATGGTGTGGCTGGCTTCCGGGTTCAACCGAGCTGGTGTTACGAAGCAGCTTGGCGGGTCATGTTTTGAAGGACGCATTACTCGATTTTTGCCTCTCCTGAGCCCGTTGGGGAGTTGCAGCGATGAGACAAGATTGGATTGCAATTGGATATCACGAATTGGGGAGAAAAAGGGGGTAAAATTACAACAACAACAAAAAACATAATAATTGTCTAACTCATGATATACGGCTGGCTGGCTAGTGGCTTGTGTAGATATTTTAGTAGATGGTAGTTAGCTAGAGTGTAGACTACCTGTGTTGCTGCTGCCCTGACATACATGTGCAACTCCCGACTGAAGAAGGGATGGAGTTGGTTCGGAGGGTCATTGATGCAGCCGCTCCTGTCTGTCTTTCTGCCTCTCTCTGCTGTGCTATCAGCCAACCAGACTGAATATTGATGATGATGTAGGTTAAATCCAGCGTTATCAAGTGATAATCAAATGTTATGCTGCTGTGGCAGTACACACTCGACCGATGTATGCATTTTKGGATACCGGGTAAGCGCAATCGTCGTACAGGGCAGACTTGGAAAAAGGCGCAACTGGGCTCTGTACAGGGCAGATCAACAGGTGCAACCAACGGATGGGGTGGGGGGTGGTGAACTTGACAAAGTTACAACGAATTGCGGCGRGCAGTGGGTTCCGAACAACAATGACAAAACCTTTATACAAAAAAGTTTTTAGGGGAAAATTATACCACCACCCACAAGTACACTTTGGAGAMTGTGAGGGCAAAGGGGCATGTGCCTGCACTGTACAGAGCAAAGGACATACCTGCACCCCCACCCACACCCAGGCACAGACAGACAGACAGATAAAGTACAGTCATCCTCTGTACCAAAACCACCACAGTGCACCCTCCACACCTGTGACCTACCACTCTAGGCCTCCACTTCGCTATAATGCTAACACCAGCCTCCCTATCACTCTCACTCACTTTGCTGATACGCCCTCGCTAACTGCACTAACCCAAACTATCCCAGCTCCTGCAGGCAGCTAATAAACTTGCCTGGCTAATTGTGAGTCAAAAGCTGTTAACGACTACAGGCGTCAGAAGGCCAGCGGGGGTCCGTGAAAGTGCTCTAATGCACGTAGCTGCGAGCTGCCGTCGCTACACAGCCCTCTAATGTTCTGTGACACCTTCCATGGTGCCAGCAGATTGCCTGCGTGGGTTCAGGGCAAAGAAAGACAGGGCGGGCACTGCCCACTATGGTGGCATCCAGGCATCCAGTTTAAACCCACAAGCAGAGATGCAGGATCAAAAAGGATCACCACCCGCCTGCAGCACAGTATATCCACTTCGTTGAGGCATATGCATGTGGAAAACAGAAGGTTGGTGGGGTGACCTGATAGTGCTTATTCTACTGACTAATGCGTATGGATCTAATGAGAAACAATGATCACCGTTTAGTCTATGCACATCCCATGCTGGCCAGCCTCTGCTCACACTCTTAATAACTTCAACATGTGCCTCCAAACAGGATTTAGGCCTGTAATGAGTTCCGTTTGATCGCATGAGTTGTTTCAATGTATGACAATACCTCAKGCAGACTGTAGGCCTATCAATACCACCTGTTTGGTTCCTGGAGGTGCAGTATATGGCAAAATAAAGCATAACCTGGGCAGTGTTCATTAGGACACACAAAATAAAAATGCTTTAGAATGTTTTGCAAAAAGAAAACAAAAAAAAGTGTTTCCTGGTGGTGGTATTGGACGAGTTCAAGTAGTCCTTCTCTGTTTCAGTTTGGTTCTTTTCATTTGGGGCCTAATGAACACACCCCAGTTGTGTTACTGTTGCCCTGTATTTACCATTATGAAAACCTACTTTAATTGATGGAAGGTACAGTAAGATAATCAATAATCAATTMTCTTTAAAAAATACCCCATAACTCTTTAATCGACAGAGGAGCACTTTGCGAAACACATCGCGTTTCATTGSTTTATCTATTCATACATGATTTCTGGGCCAGCAAGCTCCAATTGACTGGATTAAGTCCTCATTGTGAAGCTATCAACAATAATAAGACTATTTCTTCAAGACCTCTCAATACCACAGCAGACAGCAAGGAGACAATACTGAAGACAGTATACCACTCAGGTGTACTTATCTCATTGCCTCACAAAGCCTTTCTTATATAAGCCTGGTCACTGGCTGAAGGTGAATGTGTCACAATGGTGTGAGAGTGCAGAATGGAGGAAACTGAGGACTTGGCTGGGCAAGGGTTGGATGACCACTGGCGTGGAAGAGGTCGCTCTGCCGCCACGGACGCACGCACGCACGCACGCACACACACACGCACAGCCCTGGGAGAAAGGATCAGCTGGGGGAGTCATGTCGTCTCCTGCTTGCTGACAAATCCCCAGCCCTCGCCTCCACTTGCCCAGCCTCCCCTCTGCTTCCTGCCTTCTCCCCATACTGCCTCCCGTACTCGTGCACTCCTCCCACCCCAAACACCACAACATAAAACACCACAACAAACCCCAGTCTGAGCAGAGCACAGATGTATGGTTTAATAACAATCCTACTGTGCTCTCTCTCTCTCGCACACAAACACCATCCACTGTACATTCAAATGGGATTGGGTTATCTGCCAGCGCTGACATATATCGTGGCCTATTTATTTCAAAGGGGGAATAAAAAAACAAACAAAGAAATAAACGCCTCAGCAAAGAGAAATGAGCACCGCGTAACGTTTTCCAAAAGTTGGGTACAAAAACAGAATAACGGCAGGTTGGCGAATATCCAAAGCTTTAAAAAAAACACACACGCTTTGTTAAAAACAAAATCCAATAAATGGATCTGACGTCTACACATTTGGAATTCACAACCTATGTGCACATGGTGCGGCATGGTTTATATAACAAGACGTTCTCTATATGCTTTACTTATAGACCACGMGGAGCCTATTGAGTGTTCCACAGACTCACCAAGGCTACACAAACACAATAATAAAATATAAGAGAATAGAGTAATCTGATTAGAATAAATCTGCATTAAGAGCGCGGTGTATGAATAATGGGAATAATGTGGCATCACGAAATGCAAGGGGAAGAGCACACAACCACACACACTTGGTGGGTTGTCTTTGTGAACCTTTCGTTCGTATTCTGTGGAGTGTTGTATAGAACTGTCAGGACTCATGTACATCTCGGCGTGAAGGGCTCATCTTGCGTTAGCTTCTAAAGTTCAATGGCAGGGGCAGTGAACCAAAGTCCACTCAATAACACTGCACTAATGCAGCTCGTCTTGAAACCATTCTAAACCTTCTCACATACAGATTAATGGCAAAAAGTAATGCTTTTTATTCACGCTCTGACATATAGATCCTAGTATTATCACACATATGAATGTCAGAATAAGATTAGGGGCTGTCTGTATTCTGTCTGTGTTTTACAGCTGATGCTTTTTCCTCCATTTATTCAGAACGAATTTGAATTATAATTATGCACTCCGCTTTCAATAATCCCACRTGATAATCTCAAATAAACAAAAATGCATAAATCCACATAAAAACAATTGCCTATAATTTTTCTCTTCATCACATGTATAATTTTCTCACATGTCCTGTAAGGTGTCGTGGTGCTGTCATCAAACGCGCTCGGAGAGAATCAACAAATACATTTGGATTCAATTTCAGAGGTTGCAGCCTCCTTTATCCAACTCTTTCTACAACAAAATGGGATTTACCAACGCTGATTATGGGGTTTGCTTCTTTAATCCACAAATGGGAGTTGATGTTGCATACTACAGCTGTGGCTCCCAACGGGCTAGAGTTGTGTTTGTGACTCATCCCAGGACACTAGCAACGTCTCCTCGCCTCCAGTTATCCTACTTGGCTAAGGTCACGTCCCAAATGGCACCCTATTCCCTATTTAGTGCACTACTTTTCTTCGGGGCCCATAGGGCTCTGGTCAAAAGTTGTGAACTATATAGGGCAAACGGATCCATTTGGGACACAGCCTAAGTGAATGGAAATGGATGGTAGGCCTTGCCCCAGATAATGCAGCTAAAGTAAACTCTAAGGTCTGGAGAAACGGTGGCAACCAGACTAGGCATCCTTCAGAGCTATTACTGTGCTTTGTAGCCTATTGATTTTGGTGTACCAGTAAGACTATGAACATCCATTGATTCATCTGTGGGGGGTTCAAAAGGCAACTGAGTCAAGAGCACATAATTATGGACAGCCATATAATGAGGTTTTGTTGTTCGCATGATGGTATATTAAAGTGTGCTGCAGGCCCATTAGGGTGTGTCCAAGTACGGTGGGATTCCATTTGGTATCAGATGCATTACCAAGACAATATCATTCTTAGAGGGATAGGGTTGAGAAATTCCGGTAACTTTCCCAAAAGTCCAAGGTATTCCAAAATCACGGTTGGGAAAGTTACTGGAATTGTGGAACCTAAGAGGGAAYTACTGTACCTTACCTTCACAATGTCTTCGTTAGAGGACTTGCACTCTACGAAGGATGATACATCAGTCACAACTCCACTCATTTCAATGGAGACCACTTTCACGGGAATGGCCACGGTTCGGCCAGTCAGTATCGCAGTGTTAATGATTTCGGTGTCCTGTAGAGTTTAAAGGAGAGAGGGAACAAACATGAAACAGTGTTAGATAGTGTTAATCGCACATTTATTTCACAGAGTACTACCAATATTAACTTTTCAAAAAGGAAGTCCAAAGAGTTCTGCTGGAAGCCATTCTCAGTGGTCGTCTGGGTTTGATTTTAAATGGGCCACCCCTTTTCGATACATTTCATCACGCGAGGTATGCATTTTCAAAAGATACACTGTAGAGGTGTCCTCAAATKTTCCAATGAACACTTTGAAAAGAAAATGAAGTGAGACAAGATAAAACATTTTTAGAATGCACAAAGAGAATAATGAACATCAATCACTGTGCAGGACACAGTTTTATGTTATCCCCTCCACGCTGCAACTGTACGCTATAAAAAAAAAAGGCAAGACGTTCGCATTGACAATGTATGCAAAGTCATGTGAGTTGTGAAGTGAAACATTCATTCTTCATCAAGCGGATGCAAATATGAAAGAGAAGTGAAATGCCAAAGGAATCTTTTCATAGCCCTACAAAACATTATGTCGTCCTCAAAACCTTTTTGTCTGTCCTCACAATGTTGGTTACGGTTAGAGAATCTGCGTTATCATCTTATTTGCACTAAGGCGGCAAACAACAAAGTCTAGGGTCACTAATAGATGCCTGAAATCACAATGCTGGGGAATATACACTGAGTACACAAAATATTAAGAACACCTACTCTTTCCATGACATAGACTGACCAGGTGGATCCTTATTGATGTCACTTGTTAAATCCACTTCAATCAGTGTAGATGAAGGGGACGAGACAGGTTAAAGAAGGACTTGTAAGMCTTGATACATTTGAGACATGGATTGTGTATATGTGCCATTCAGAGGGTAAATGGGCAAGAMAAAAAATGTAAGTGCCTTTGAACAGGGAATGGTAGTAGGTGCCAGGCGCACCGGTTTGTGTCAAGAATGGTCCAGCACCCAAAGGACATCCAGCCAACTTAACACAACTGTGGAAAACATTGGAGTCAACATGGGCCAGCATCCCTGTGGAACACTTTCGACACCTTGTAGAGTCCATGCTCTGACAAATTGAGACTGTTCTGGGAAGGGAACTCATTATTAGGAAGGTGTTCCTAATGTTTAGTATACTCAGTGTAAACTGACTTRAGAACTGATTATAAACAGGGCCAAGACCATCAGCAGATGTACACTTATTTTATGACTCCAGTGATATAGAAACAGCCAATTAAAATGCACACTGAGTCTTCAATTGGACGACTTTGAATTCATTATTTTGGCGGAATGAATGTGAGCTGTGCGGGGGTAATGAGTTAGACTCTAATTTGTGTCCCTCATGAACCCCCTAGAGAAAACACAAACSATGTAAATGTGCCTTTGATTTCAATCAAAACACTATATTTAAATATCTGTTTTGTCTCAAGCCTTAGAGGCAAAACAGTATTACTTAACGTGGTATMATAAAAAAAATGGCAGCATATGAAATGCTAATTATGTTGCACGGTCAGGTCCTGCCCAAATCAAATTAGCTGGTGCACTATTTGAACATTGATGCCATTCTACCTGCTGACACATTTATTCATAATACAATGTTTGTCAGGCAATTATTCAGTGAGGAGAATGTGTAAACCTMGCCTCCCAGTTTCTTGCTAAACAGCCACTGCAGACCAATGACAGGGGCCTCAGACGTAGACAAATGAAGGGATGGAGAAAATAGAGTCCAATAACTATTTTTCCTCACAACAAACAGCAACCGCCACCTTATAGTAACAAGATGCCCCGTCCTCCATCATGTTTCTCATTTTCATGTGTCAAATGGTATTCTGCTGCATGGCTAATGTAAAAAAATGTAAATAGGGGCCTGAGTGTTTGCGGTAGCGGTAAGCGGTAGCTGCAGTGTCCGGAGTAATGAGTGAGAGTTTATCGTGAACACAGTAAGGGGAGAGCTATCAATAACGCGCAGGAGGCGATTTCAAAGTCATTAAACATTTTATAGCCCACGAAACACCAAGGTTAAAGCATTTAGACACATGAAGAAAACTGTCAGCTAGTGTACACACAAGACATGACTACTCCAGACCAAATAAACGGGACTGAGACAACTCTATCAGTTCAATACATGGCGGAAATGAAAAATGCATTATACTGCTACTGTAACACTGTAACATTGACTAGTATCGACTACTAGTTTAGCTTTGTCCATGTGAGCATTGTTGTTTTAGAGGTATTCAATTAAAGAAGCAGGGTCCATTTGAAACCAAGTAACCAAATGACAAGCAATGAGAGAACGAATTAAGCTTGGCAGCCCTCAGTTGTTGAGTTTTGACGAAGCTGATTAGCAAGTGAAACCCATCAAAGCCTCTGCTGCTTACTGTGCCCTGGCTCCTACTCCTCATGTAAATGATCAAAATGCAACGTCAGATGTGCCAGACATGTGGTGTGTGCATCTGTGTGTCTGTGTGTGTGTGTGTGTGTGTGTGTGTGTGTGTGTGTGTGTGTGTGTGTGTGTGTGTGTGTGTGTGTGTGTGTGTGTGTGTCATGCGACTTTTTGCCACAGGGGCCTCGGCAAAGACGCTGTCATGTTTTATTTATCATCTGTTCGCTACTGCGGCAGCATGGCGCAGTGGTGGAGCCAGCAACACAGTACCCCGCTATTCCCCTCCCTCCTCTCCTTTGCGCCCTCATCCCACTCTCCTGCTCTCTCCACCTCCCCATCCCCCATTTATGAGAATCCCCTGAAGGGGCTCTTTGGCGCGGGGTGCTAATTGTGCCGAGAATGTGGCCGCCAGGGGGACCTGGCTGGGGCCCTGACAGGACTAAAGTGATGGAGCCCGGCCTGATTTAACCACATTATCCTGGAAGATGCACTCTGCACTGTAAATTCACCCGCTTCCTTCCCTCCTCCTSCTCCCTCCCCAGCTACTGTCTCCCCACTCCCCYCCTCCCCAGTATTAGTGGCTCAGCTCTGCCTGGCATTGACTCTGCTTAGCAAAGCTTTTACTTCCTGGAAAAAAAGAAAAAAAATTATCCTCTAGTTATTTTTCTCCATCTCTCCCTCTCTCGTTCATGCTAGAGCTAAATCAGAGAGGATATTCATTTTGCGCGCTTGGCGTGCAATGTTCTTCTCAGTCCCTCGCCTGCGTTTTTTTTGTTACTCAAGATACAAAATGCATCTTGTGTGTTTTTTTCGGATTGCCTCATTCTGCTGTCTCCCAAATCCATGCAKAAAAAATATTAATGTGAGCATTCTGGTTTCTAACAAGCTAGCAGAGGATGTGTGCAGTGGTAGACACAACGTGCAGAGTCTCTTGTCGCTACTATTTCTGTTACAATCATTTGACACAAAGAGACCTGGGATTACGTGGCATTAGATTCTGCCTGAGTCCCAAATGGCACGCTATTCCATGTAGTGCACTACCTTTGACCAGATCCCTATGGGAATAGGGTGCTATTTGGGACACAGCCTTGGTCTTTCCTCTATAGTACATGAATGAGAAACAGTGAAACACAGCAACTGAAATTGCATGAAATGGCACAGGTTTCTATCCTGACGACTCACACTAAATTCTTCCGCTGCTCTGTCATTCACTACATTCTTTAGTCTAAGACTGCAATCATTGAAGTCGTTTGTGGTGACGAGGGGCATTGTACAAAACAAATTMATCAGCGATTGGATCGTCTCTAACCAGTCAGAGTACCAAAGCCAATGACGAATTTTCCACCTGCCGCTTTACCACGTTTGTAATGGCTCTGTCCCAACCCATTGATTTCTGGACCAATCAGATGGCCCCGAAAGTGTTCGCATTCAGTGAAGGGTCAGGGAGGTACTCAGATCCTGACTCATTGCGGAGAAAAAAACTTACATCCGTGGGCGTGGCGTAGCGTTTGGCCGGAGCAAGGAGTCTGGGTAGCCAGGCAAGCAGGTTGCCTCAGCTTTTGCGATTCCCCATGCGTTGGCCTTCCGTGACTCTGGCTCCTTTCAGCTGAACTCCTATCTTCATCGTTCTGCCTGACCTCTCTAATAAAGCCCTCGAAGCACACCGTCATGTTTCGTGAATACACAGAGGTTTTCTTCCTCCTCGCTTAATAACCTCTGTAGTCGAGTGTGTAAAAAAAAGTGTCTTCAGCACCTGGGCACTTACTTCTCTGCAACTTGTGGCATTTTAAACCTATATAAATATATGCGGGGCTGAGAGAGCTAAGTATCGCTTTAACATTTGCCCAAGCAGCTGAATTTTAATAGCCTAATAATGAAGTCTCCCTCCCTGAGACTTTTCACAGGCTCCCTTCACCAAATAAAGGGACGTGAAACCACACAGGAGGCGACTTGACCTTTCAGGACTGGCCCKCTGCCTTCCTATTACTTGATTAATGTCCCTCATTTCCACAATCGGTGTTTACGGCTTACTAATTGCCCCTTTTCATGAGATAGGGGTGGAGGCGCCAGACAGACTCTTCGCATGGTGTGCCATTACTAGGTGGCCTTGGCGACCTTCTCTTAGCAGGAGAAATGAGCATCGAGCAAGTGAAAGAGGACCTCAAGTGTTGATAAGCATGCTTACCTATGACAATGGGGATCGAAGGTCCTTTAATGAGAGTGGCTAACTTATTTTCTTGCATGAGAGATCTGAATTGAACAGTGGCAAATGTTACAATAGACAGATTCAACTGATATGAAAAGTATTATAGCATACTGTATGTGATGTCACAGGTTACTCACCATGGAGAGTGGGATGATAGCCTGAATGTCCTTCTGCACCACGGTCAACTCAGTCACCACCTTCTCTGAGTCCGGAGGCGGGTTCTGGCCCCGGTAGTCGATGTTCCAGTTGATCCTCCTGGTGACCGATTGGCTGGTGAAGTTCTCCATCTCAAAGTCCAGTTGCATCACCTCGATATTGGCCAGCGCATCCCTGTGGGGCGGGGAATGGAATAATTGAGCGATTGTAGCGTAATACGTCAATTACAGCAACATGTTACCAAAAACACAGCAGGAGCCAGCACCAAATCCAGCCATTTAATTAATTTACAAGGGGCTTAATGGGGTTCAGGGCTGCATTTGAACATTAAATACGCTAATGAGTAGGCTATCAGCGTAAACAGATGTTCTGTCAAGTATAAGGCATTATTTATCGAAACAATCAGAAAATGAAACAATTAGGCTGCTGCTTGTGCCCATCTGTTGTTTTGGAATAACCGATGAGGTCCAGAAATGTGGCATTCCTATCGACTTTTAGGAGCTACCCGACCATGCATGAGATCTCCATGCACATGCGTGAACATGTGTGTCAGAGTTTTTTTWATGTTTGAGGGAGTTTATCAAAAGATATGAACATTAACGGCAGTGTGCCAACATGGTTCTAACTGTCAAATGAAGGAGGCATGAAAGCCTTCACAATGTAAGCCTCAGGTGAGTCATCACTTAAATGAATGTGACTGAACTCTGGAAACTCCAGAAGTGAGTTGAAGGTGATCGATGAGCCTTTAATAAGCTAAGCTTTGATAAAGACTATACGATCGAAATGTGAAAGTTCTTTTATAAAAGAGCCCCATGACAAGACATTACAACCGTCTCATTGGGTGTCGATGAAGCAAAACCTGTTCATGACATTTCTATGAACATCATAACCTTTACATGACATTTCCATTATCATTACCTTCGCCCATATATGTGCATAAGTACCAGCAGGTTATGGCTAGCACACATGCAGTAGAGTGGTCAAATATACGATGTGAACATTCCCTCCTTCCATTTCAAACATCCATTACATTAACCACATGTACAGTAAACACACTGTGTACTCGAACAAGCGTTAGTTTCGCCTGGGAAAAGATGACCATTGAACTTTTCACCCGGTTTCATTCCATACATTTAATATGTACTAAAACATTCAACAAATTCTGCTTAGAAAATTATTTATCTTCTTGTAAGATGATATAAAACTATTGAATCAACTGTGGAATGACTATACCAGCAGACCGACATACTATATATGTTTAATATACCACCTTTACTATTGCTCCAAGTTGCGAAACCATCACATTTAAAAGACACATTCTGCACCGAGCAGCAGTATAGGCCCTACAGTAGGTTCCCGGTTTACAGGACCATTACAGCCAACCTTGACCTGGATCTGAAATTAACCATCCCTCCGCAGAGAGAAGGTGAGTCTGTTATTCAAAGGGAAAATGCCAGCATTGTAATGAAATTGGGGAGCCAAGTCCCTATCTGCAGTACCGCACTCCTCATAAAGGGCCTTACTGGAAACAGCATGATGAGAGCTGACAGCCTAAATAAGTTCTGCCTGCTTGTCTCAACATCACACACAGAATATTCTACTCCTTTATCCGTGACACTCCTTGCGAAACAGGTAGCTTGGCGAAACGACGCTTGACAACTAGAACTGAGAAAACCAGACACCCAAATCGTTCATGTGGGGAATGAGAGTTACACGGGTGGAAATTGAGTAAATGCGCTTTAGGGATATGTTGTGTGGGTGGCGTGTCTTCTTCAAAGGGAAGGCCTTGTGGGGTTAACAACGCCCTTTCCGTGCACCCTGGTTAGCTTTATTAGCTGCATTATTGTGGGCCATCAGTATTAAACAACCGGAATGACCTCTAGGCTACACCAAGATCATTTTCGAGTTCCGTATCTCACATGGTTCTCGGTTAGAGTAAATTAAAATCAGCCCTGTTGGATGTGTCCACTGAATTGCAAGAAACAGTGGTTGTGTCTTATTTTCTTGAGCATGCCAAGGGGAGAGATATGCCTTGCTACTGTAGCTATCACAGCACAGCTCCGTAGCAGAGGATTGCTAAAGGGCTGAGACAGTGATTCACACAAGTCACGTGGCTGGAGCTATCACTTCAACACTTCACCCCATGCTCCGGGAATATTCAGCTCCCAGACCTGGGTTAAAATTCTTCAACTAGCCTACAGTTGAGGCTCTCTCTTTCTTCTTGCAAGAGTTTGTAGAGATAATACATAGCCCCACCTATTTTGAGCCCCACTTTTCTGGCTTGGGGGGATGCCTGTTTGGCATTTTATTTTAGCATTAATAAGTGTCACATATCAGGTTGCAAACGATGTAAAAAATWAAATAAAAACATGGTCTCTTTTTTGTTTTCTTGAGTAAGGCAGCTCCAAAATGCAGGTGTTTCAGCCTAGCTCAGTGCTTTCTGTGGTGGTGGGGCAGCCAGCGGAATATACGGAGCGTAGGGATTAGTAATGTTCTCTAGTTGTGCCGTGATTGGCTCAGTGTTCTGTCACTCATGTCACCGGCAAATCTAAGGGTAGAGCTTGAAAAATTCAAGCCACTTGTGTGCTGCCATAGAGTTACATTAGAAGTGCCCATCCAATAAKGCTAAAAGGTMATTGGCCACAGATAAATTTAATATACAGCATATATATACAGCAACTTTGATTGGACTGATCATGTCAACATCATACTTTCTAAATCTTTGCTAGCAAGCTAGCAGTCATCATCATGAATCAAGTCGACAAAGTCAACMATGAGTGGTTTGGAAGGAATCAGTGGCTAACTGCAAGCACTGCAAAGCAGTCACTACCCTGCTATTCAGTAGAGTGGGTGTGTGGTACCAAGTCTGGGTTTACAGATCTCTTTTGCAAGTTTAAAAGGATAAACATTCAACATTGGCCATGGTGTCAATCCAGCATGACTTCTGCCTCGCTCAAAACAACTGGAAACTCAGAACTGGGAAATCTGTTTTCAGTGAGTTCAAGACGACTGGGAAAATACGTTTTGAATGGTCATCCAACTCGGAATCTCAAGTCAGGAACTCAGGCCTCTTTCTAGAGCTCCGACCTGAAGATCACTGACGTCATCATGATTCAACTTTGTTTCCCCACCTTGTTCCCAGCTGTCTTGAAAGCGCCATAAATCCAAAGAATGCCTGACTTTGATGACAAAGTATGACAAAAAAATTGCCCACGTAGGACCCCCGCACGACCTTCCTGTTCAAGTGAACACAGCACAACAAGGTGAGTCCAAAAATGTATTGTATGCTGCTGCATAAATTACGTAATATGCCAGGGAGATATGTAYACTGTAGCTAAGAAAGTAATACTAAGTGTATGTTGTGTAGTAAGCTGTTAGTAGCCCATGTGCCTCACCCTAATAATTTGGTCCCATTTCCCCTCCTAATTTCGCCTACTGTTCTGACTTGGTGGTGCACATGTAGCCTATATCCTGTTTTAGAGAAATGTAATCACTGAATATTTGTAAGAGCTTGCATTGTCTGCTTATAAGCCCTGTTTATTTATCCTACGGTTCTGACTTGGTGTACAGGGAGAATACTGTACATTTCAAAAGTGCTGAACAAATAGTTATAATGACTACGTCCGTCCTAGCTTGCTCATTAATGTCTTAATCGAAATGACGGATTGACTCTTATCCGCTCATCGTCCCCTYATGCCATAGTTTGCACATCTCAATTGTCAGTAGAAACCACATTTGTTAAGCAAGTTAGCCATATCAGCTATGATTTTTAAAAGGCTGTAAATGAGGCTAAATGAACTGTTTCACTGCCAGACAAGGCTCCGCTGATAGCCAGGTATAGCAGTGGTAAGGTGAAGGGACTGCTGTTGTTGGGACTCTGCTGTTGGGACAGCTTTATGTAGGATTTAACAGTGTGTGGGACCTGTTTGTCACCGTTATAGTGCAATGAATGTATTGTTTAGTTTTGGGTTGTGTAGTGGGTTTGCCCCTCCAAAATTGACATGCTAAAATCGCTACTGCATAACCCTATAGACTAGCCAAAGACAAATGTGGCAGTCAAAAGATGTATTCAAGATGGCGGCGGAAAGGATGGGTGCCGTTTTATTGGCTCTTAACCAACCTTGCTATTTTGTTTGTTTTTCGCATTATTTGTAACTTATTTTGTACATTATGTTGCTGCTACTGTCTCTTATGACTGAAAAGAGCTTCTCACCTCGAATTGGACAAAGAATTATTCTTTAATGAGTCGGACGGGAAGGATATACCCCAAACATCTGAACAGGCCATCATCCCCATCATTTGCTGGAGAAAGAAACTGAGATCGGTGTGCCTTGTGAGGATCAGGAAACGAGTGGCTAATCTGCCTTTGCCAACCGTGCTGTTAGCTAACGGTCAATCGCTGGAAAATAAATGGGACGAACTGAAAGCACGAATATCCTACCAATGGGACATTAAAAGCTGTAATATCTTATGTTTTACCGAGTTGTGGCTGAACGACGACATCAATAACATACAGCTGGCGGGTTATACACTGTATCGGCAGGATAGAACAGCAGCCTCTGGTAGGACACGGGGCGGTGGCCTATGTATATTTTTAAACGACAGCTGGTGCACGATATCTAAGGAAGTTACGAGGTTTCGCTCGCCTAAGTATCTCTTGATAAGATGTAGACCACACTATCTACCTAGAGAGTTTTCATCTGTATTTTTCGTAGCTGTTTACATACCACCACAGACCGATGCTGGCACTAAAACCTGTCACGTTCCTGACCTGTTTTCTCTTATTTTTGTATGTGTTTAGTTGGTCAGGGCGTGAGTTGGGGTGGGCATTCTATGTTATGTGTTTCTATGTTGGTTAATGGGTTGCCTGATATGGTTCTCAATTAGAGGCAGGTGTTTTACGTCTCCTCTGATTGAGAACCATATTAAGGTAGGTTGTTTCACATTGTTTGTTGTGGGTGGTTGTATCTCGTGTCTGTATGTGTTACCACACGGGACTGTTTCGTTTGTGTAGTCTGTTCCTGTTCGTGCGTTCTTCGTGTTTATGTAAGTGCTCAAGTTCAGGTCTGTCTACGTCGTTTTGTTGTTTTGTAATTTTTCAAGTATATTTTCGTGTTAGTGTTCGTTTATGTCTTGTTAAATAAATTAATTAATGTCTTCATCACCCGCTGCGCCTTGGTCCAATCTCTCTCCGCAAGACGAATGTTACAGAATCACCCACCAACAAAGGATCAAGCAGCGGGGAAAGGAAAGCAACAGCGCACGAAGGAGGAATGGACATGGGAGGATGTTTTGGACGGCAAGGGTTGCTACACATGGGAGGAGATCCTGGCTGGTAGAGATCGCCTCCCATGGGAACAGCTGGAGGCAATTAGAAGAGCAGAGGCAACCGGAGAGAGGAACCGGCGTTATGAGGGTACGCGGTTAGCACGGAAGCCTGTGAGTCAAGCCAAAAAATTTCTTGGGGGGGGCTAAAAAGGGAGTGTGGTGAAGTCAGTAGGAGACCTGCGCATACTCCCTATACTTACCGTGGAGAGCGAGAGTACGGGCAGACACCGTGTTTACGCAGTAGAAGCGCTAGGTGTCTCCTGTCGTGTTCATTAGCCCGGTGCGGGTTATTCACTCCCGCACTGGCAGGGCTAGATTGGGCATTGAGCCAGGTGCCATGAAGCCGGCTCAACGCGTCTGGTCTCTCAGTGCGTCTCCTCGGGCCGGCATACATGGCACCAAGCCTTACGCATGGTGTCCCGGTTCGCCTACATAGCCTTGGTGCGGGTTATTCCACCTCCCCGCACTGGTCGGGCGACGGGGAGCATACACTCAGGTAAGGTTGGGCAGGCTCAGTGCTCAAGGGAGCCAGTACCCTGCCGGTCCGCGGTATTCCGGCGCACCTCCCCGCCCCAGCCCAGTACCACCAGTGCTTACACCACGCACCAGGCTTCCTGTGCGTCTCCAGAGCCCTGTTCCTCCCCACGCACACATAGCCTGATGGTGCGTGTTCTTCGTAGAAGCGCCTCGGTACCCGCGCTCGACCAGTTATCCGAGACTCACGCACCAAGCCTCCTGTGCGTCTCCAGAGCCCTGTTCCTCCTCCACGCACTAGCCCTGTGGTGCGTGTCTCCAGCCCATTACCACCAGTGCCTAACACACGCACCAAGCCTCCTGTGCGTCCTGTTGCTGTTCCCGCGCACTAGCCTGATGGTGCGTGTCCTTAGCCGGTACCTCCAGTTCCGGTACCACGCACCAGGCCTACAGTGCGCTCAGCCGGCCAGAGTCTGCCGTCTGCCCAGCGGCGCCTGAACGCCCGTCTGCCAAGCGCCATCTGAGCCATCCGTCTGCCCAGCGCCATCTGAGCCATCCGTCTGTCCCGAGCCATTAGAGCGCCCGTCTGTCCCGAGCCGTCAGAAGCCGTTCGTAGTGCAGTCAGGAGCCGCATAGAGCGTTTGCGTCAGTCAGGATCTGTCAGAGCCGCACCCCACAGCCAGGATCTTGCAGACGCGCCAACCAGCCAGGATCTCCAGAGCGCCAACCAGGTCAGGATCTGCCAGAGCCCCCGCGAGCATGAGCAGCCAGAGCCGCCAGCGAGCCATGAGCAGCCAGAGCCGTCAGCGAGGCCATGAGCAGCAGAGCCGTCAGCGAGCCATGAGCAGCCCAGAGCCGTCAGCGAGCCATGAGCAGCCAGAGCAGTCAGCAGCCACTGAGCAGCCAGAGCCGTCAGCGAGCCATGAGCAGCCAGAGCCGTCACGAGCCATGAGCAGCCAGAGCCGTCAGCGAGCCATGAGCAGCCAGAGCCGTCGTCAGCGAGCCATGACAGCCAGGGCCGCGTCAGCGTTTAGCCTATGAGCAGCCAGAGCCGTCAGCGAGCATGAGTGCAGCCAGAGCCGTCAGCGAGCCATGAGCAGCCGAAGCCGTCAGCCAGTTCGGAGCTCTCGTCCCTAAGTCCGGAGCTGTCTCGCCTCAGTCCGGAGCTGTCGTCCCTCAGTCCGGAGCTGCCGTCCCTCAGTCCGGAGCTGCCGTCCTCAGTCCGGAGCTGCCGTCCCTCAGTCCGGAGCTGCCGTCCCTCAGTCCGGAGCTTCCGTCCCTCAGTCCGGTGCTGCCCCTTATCCCGGTGCTGCCCCTTTCCCGGTGTCCTGCCCTTGTCCGCGTTGCCGGTGCTGCCCTTGTTCCGGTGCTGCCCCTTGTCCCGGTGATGCCCTTGTCCGCGGTGATGCCCCTTGTCCGGTGATAGCCTCTTATTTTAAGGTGGGTTTATTTGGAGGGTGGTCATTGGGAGGGGGCTACAACAGGGGGGTTTGACTATGGTGGGGTGGGGACGCACGCCAGAGCCTGAGCCGCCACCGTGGACAGATGCCCACCCAGACCTCCCCTAGAACTTTATGCTGGTGCGTCAGGAGTTTTCGCACCTTGAGGGGTGGGGTTATGTCACGTTCCTTGACTGTTTTCTCTTATTTTTGTATGTGTTTAGTTGGTCAGGGCGTGAGTTGGGGTGGGCATTCTATGTTATGTGTTTCTATGTTGGTTAATGGGTTGCCTGATATGGTTCTCAATTAGAGGCAGGTGTTTTACGTCTCCCTCTGATTGAGAACCATATAAGGTAGGTTGTTCTCACATTGTTTGTTGTGGGTGGTTGTATCTCCGTGTTGTATGTGTTACCACACGGGACTGTTTCGTTTGTGTAGTCTGTTCTGTTCGTGCGTATCTTCGTGTTTATGTAAGTGCTCAAGTTCAGGTCTGTCTACGTCGATTTTGTTGTTTTGTAATTTTTCAAGTATATTTTCGTGTTAGTGTTCGTTTATGTCTTGTTAAATAAATTCATTCATGTCTTCATCACCCACTGCGCCTTGGTCCAATCTCTCTCCGCAAGACGAACGTTACAAAACCGCACTCAATGAGCTGCATAGGGCCATAAGCAAACAGGAAAACGCTCATCCAGAGGCGGCGCTCYTAGTGGCCAGGGACTTTAATGCAGGTAAACTTAAATCAGTTYTACCTMATTTCTACCAGCGTGTTMAATGTGCAACCAGAGGGGAAAAAACTCTAGACCACCTTTACTCCACACATAGTGACGCATACAAAGCTCATCCAACATTTGGCAAATCTGACCATAATTCTATCCTCCTGATTCCTGCTTACAAGCTAAAATTAAAGCAGGAAGCACCAGTGACTCGGTCTATAAAAAAAGTGGTCAGATGAAGCAGATGCTAAACTACAGGAATGTTTTGCTAGCACAGACTGGAATATGTTCCGGGATTCTTTTGATGGCATTGATGAGTATACCACATCAGTCACTGGCTTCATCAATAAGTGCATCGATGACGTAGTCACCACAGTGACTGTACGTACATATTCCAATCAGAATCCATGGATTACAGGCAACATTCACACTGAACTAAAGGGTAGAGCTGCTGCTATTAAGGAGCGGGACTCTAACCCGGAAGTGTATAAGAAATCCCGCTATGCCCTCCGACAAACCATCAAACAGGCAAAGTGTCAATACAGGACAAAGACCGAACCGTACTACACCGGCTCTGACGCTTGTCAGATGTGGCAGGGCTTGCAAACTATTAAAGACTACAAAGGGAAGCACAGCCGAGAGCTGCCCAGTGACACAAGCCTACCAGACGAGCTAAATAACYTATATGTTCACTTTGAGGCAAGTACACTGGAACATGCATAAGAGCATCAGCTGTTCCGGACGACTGTGTGAGTAAGACTTTTAACTTCTCTGGGATATGTGGGACGCTAACGTCCCACTTGGCCAAAAGCCAGTAAAAAAATGCAGAGCGCCAAATTCAAATAAATTACTCTAAAAAACTAACTTTCATTAAATCACACATGAAAGATACCAAATTAAAGCTACACTGGTTGTGAATCGAGCCAACATGTCAGAATTCAAATAGGCTTTTCGGCAAAAGCAAACGATGCTGTTATCTGAGGATAGCAACAGAGTAAACAAAGAGAGAAAAGCATATTTCAACCCTGCAGGCGCAACACAAAACGCAGAAATAAAAATATAATTCATGCCTTACTTTGACGAGCTTCTGTTGTTGGCACTCCAATATGTCCCATAAACATCACAAATGGTCCTTTTGTTYGATTAATTCCGTCGATATATATCCAAAATGTCCATTTATTTGGTGCGTTTGATCCAGAGAAACACCGGTTCCAACTTGTGAAACGTGACTACAAAATATCTCAAAAGTTACCTGTAAACTTTGCCAAAACATTTCAAACTACTTTTGTAATACAACTTTAGGTATTTTTTTATTTTTAACATAAATAATCGATAAATTTGAAGACGGGGATGATCTGGTGTTTCATACAGGATTAAACACAACTTGAGCTACAGC
>NC_036860.1:29080232-29081409 GCF_002910315.2 Salvelinus sp. IW2-2015 | reverse complement strand
GAGTAGCTGGCAGTTGAATTTGGGTATGCTTTTCATCCAAATGTGAAAATGCTGCCCCCTATTCTAGAGAAGTTAAACAGGTCAACATTCACAAGGCCGCAGGGCTAGGTCCAAGAGGCTTCTAAACAGCTTCTACCCCCAAGCCATAAGACTCCTGAACATCTAATCAAATGGCTACCCAGACTGTTTACATTGATCCCCCCCCGCCTCTTCTAAGCTGCTGCTACTCTCTGTTATTTTCTATGCATAGTCACTTTAATAACCCTACCTGCATGTACATATCACCTCAAATTACCTCGCCACCGGTGGCCCCGCACATCGACTATATACCGGTACCACCTGTATATAACCCCGCTACTGTTATTTACTGCTGCTCTTTAATTATTTGTTATTTTTATCTCTTACTTTTTTTGTATTTTCTTAAAACTGCATTGTTGGTTAAGGGCTTGAAAGTAAGCATTTCACTGTAAGGTCTACATCTGTTGTATTCGGCGCATGTGACAAATAACATTTGATTTGATTTGAGTTTGATTAGTCTGAGAGAATGCCTCTCCACAATTGTTCCTTTGAATCAATAGTGGCAATTATAAGTCAAGAGCAACATCCGTGAGAGCATGCCAACTCGACCCTGTTGATTGCTTTACCCTTTGTTTAAAATTGAATTATTCAATGTGTTAACCGAGAATCAATTTCCATCAAATCTGATTTTCCTTTCRTCCCCACGGGGATATGGTAGGACACTGCATTTACAAAATGAATACTGCTATAATTAGGAAGCCATTTGCAAAAATCGATAGCCTAGTACAATGCATAACAAGAGGTAAGGGAGGATCCAGACAACAATAAAGCATTAAGCAGTGGTGTGCTGGGGCTAAGTGTAAATGGGACTGTGCTTAGAATAACTTCAGGGATGATTAAGCAGCAATCCAAAGAGAAACTTTGGGGTGCAAAATAAGGCCAAACAACAAAGATTGTTAATTGGATCAAAGGTGTCACCACATTCAAAAGAGCCAACATTGTCCCCTTCATACTATTTTGTGATGACTTGCAGATCAACCAAACACAAGTGTTGAAACATTATTTATACTCAGTGGTAGGATGCGTAACGATCTTTGAAAAAAAGACAAGTGAGATACTGGTATTTATTTATTCTTATTTAACTAGGGAAGTCAGTTAA
>NC_036860.1:28955884-29072457 GCF_002910315.2 Salvelinus sp. IW2-2015 | reverse complement strand
TGACAGCCTACCCCAGCCAAACCCTAAACCGGACAACGCTGGGCCAAATGTGCGCCGCCCTATGGGACTCCCAATCACGGCCGGTTGTGATACAGCCTGGAATCAAACCAGGCATTGTATCTCAGTGCTAGAGGCATCACTACAGACCCAGACCCTGACACTTCGATTCCCCGAGTGTGTGCACCTATCAGAAGTCCCTGAAGTACATGTTTATGAATGTGGTGTTAACCTCCTAGAGTCRATTGACACATTTGTGAGTCAAACTTAGTTACATAACAAAAAATCCCCATCAAAATCTGTCAGTTTAAGCTAGAGATATTTTGCCTTGGATCCGTCTCAATACACCTAGTACTTCTGCATCTGCGATGAAACGTGGCAAAGAAAGCCACAAGTGTCAGGAGACTCGTCTGAAGTCGGTACCGTCGATGTGCCAACTTCTGWCTGGTAGCATCCAAACTATTTAGGCTACAAACTAATAGGACCCCACTGTGGAAAGGGGAGATTCTCACGAACACGATGAAGTTCTCCCTTTTGCTCTACGACCCTCACAAATGTCACTCGTCCGAAGGTAACCGGTACCGGATAAATAAATTRAAAAGTGGGGAAGTATGAAGGTAGTTTTGTGACTACACCCAAAAAAGGAGTTAAATACTATATGTTATGTTTAAACAATTAACCACCAGGTCCTCACATGTTTCTTTTACATTAACATGTTACATAYTATTTTCATTACACTTATGACGAACACATAATGACTGCATGCTGTCATAACAACAACGGCATCCTTAACACAGAGCATCACATGGTCGACATTAAAAGCAGTCACTATTCTTAGTTCCTTGTATAACRAACATGTATCCAGGCTGTGGAAGAAAGTAATGTTTTCCTCTATCAGGAAATGCTAAATGCTCCGAAGCGCCGCCTTCGCCCAGAAGATTGATCACGCTTTATGATTGAAGATGACAATATGATCAATTATTGGCCTAGATGTTATGCCAAACCATGTCAAATGAAGGCTTTAAACCTATTAGGCTTAATGTGGTAATATAACTGGGACCATCTTTTGCATGGATTTACTCATACTACTTTTGTGGGCAAATTTATAAAGCAGCCCAGCATGGTCCATTATCTTAAATATATACCAATGTCGGCACAAAAAGACAGAACTATATTACAGTTAAATGTGCTTTCCAACAGGTCCCAGCATTAATGTTATTGCACTTAGCTTGATAAAGTGGGCCTGATTCTATCGTTTTTATTTACTTTTAACAGCTAGAAGGCCAAATCAAATGAAAATAGGAAATTGCCTACTATTTATCCTCAGAGACTGCTACCTGGCTCTAAAATGTAGGCAAAACACATTAGTGACAAATTAAACGCTTTGAAAGGCTGGTCATGGCTCAACACCATCATCCCAGAAACYCTAGACACACTCCAATTCACATACCACCCCAACAGATCCACAGATGACGCAATCTCAATCACACTCCACACTGCCCTTGCACACCTGGACAAAAGGAACACCTATGTGAGAATGCTGTTAATTGATTACAGCTCAGCGTTCAACACCATAGTGCCCACAAAGCTCATCACTAAGCTAAGGACCATGGGACTAAACACCTCCCTCTGCAACTGGATCCTGGACATCCTGACGGGTCGTCCCCAGGTGGTAAGGGAAGGCAACACCACATCTGCCACGCTGATCCTCAACACGGGGGCMCCTCAGGGGTGTGTGCTTAGTCCCCTCCTGTACTCCCTATTYACCCACGACTGTGTGGCAAAGCACGACTCCAACACAATCATTAAGTTTGCTGACGACACAATGGTGGTAGGCCTGATCACCGACAACGATGAGACAGCCAATAGGGAGGAGGTCAGAGACCTGGCAGTGTRGTGCCAGGACAACAAACTATCCGTCAACGTGAGCAAGACAAAGGAGATGATCGTGGACTACAGGAAAAGGAGTGCCGGACACGCCCCCRTTCACATCGACAGKGCTGTAGTGGAGCGGGTCGAGAGATTCAAGTTCCTTGGGGTCCACATCACCAACAAACTATTGTCATAACTCTCCTGTGATGATYTGAAGGATCAGGTTACAGAGGGTCTGCTCTGCAGCGTGCTCTCTCTCTCTCTTGGAGGCGGAGAGCGGGAAATCGGCTGTTTTTTTGTTCGAGTTTGGAATGTAAACTGTGGAACACATAGAGACACTTGGACATCAAAARTTTGAAAAATTAAACAATATTTCTATTTTTGAGAATGTGGGTGTGGTCCTTGGACACWTAAGGGACAATCATGATGAGCGTGTTTCATTTGGTGATMTCATGAAAGATAGGAAACATTCATTCATGTGTCTTTGGCTGTGTACACTTCTTAATTATGGGGTTCACATCTAAATATGTGAGACGTAYGTGATTAAACATGGAACTATTTGTGAAAAGATGTAATGTGATGTTAACCTTCTAAATTAGAAAATATGGGTTTTCATATGTAGTTAACCAAATCAATGTCCACGCCCACGTGAGCATAAACATTATGTTGGCATCATGGACTGCCCTTTTCTCAGAAGTGTGTAAAACCACGTCCTACAAAATGTACATGAAGTCAGAGAACGCCGGGACGGAGTCCCCATGTTGGAATGGCTACAATTCTATAGGCCATTAGACCAGAAAATATGGAGCTGACGCTACATGTTGAAATGGTTAAGAACTACAACTCTATAGGTCACGGAGACCATACAGCTGTAGTTTTGGCTACACGGCTGGAAATGGTTAAACTCTGAGACTAATCGATCACTACAGAACAAGAGCAAATCCTAGACGTATAATTACTAGTCAGTCTGCAGCTGGAAAWTACAAAAGTGTAGTACGAGAATACCGACAACCACGGAAGCATCTATTCTATGCAACAACCATCTGTACACCTGAYGTATCCATTACAACAGACACTATCCAGAGCCGCTGAGAAAGCAACAACTACGAAAGACATTATGACCTCTGGGGAAGTTGACCAGAGACTCTGATGAACTGACTCTCCAGCAGACGGGCYGGCGATTCTCACAGAGAAGACAACAACGACATATGGGCCTAAATATATACTTTGCATTTATTCTCGAATGAGCGGCCATTCATGTGCAAAGGATTAGCATTTCAATAATGTACAGTTGAAGTTTAAATGTATTTGGCTAAGGTGTATGTAAACTCAGTTTTTCACAATTCGACATTTAATCAGAGAAAAATGCCCTGTTTTAGGTCAGTTAGGATCACCATTCATTTTCAGAATGTGAATGTCAGAATAATAGTAGAGAGAATGATTTATTTCAGCTTTTATTTTTTTCATCACATTCCCAGTGGGTCAGAAGTTTACATACACTCAATTAGTATTTGGTAGCATTGCCTTTAAATTGTTGAACTTGGGTCAAACGTTTCGGGTAGCCTTCCACAAGCTTCCCACAAATAAGTTGGGTGAATTTTGGACATTCCTCTTGACAAGAGCTGGAGTAACTGAGTCAGGTTTGTAGGCCTCCTTGCTCGCACACGCTTTTCAGTTATGCCCACAAATTTTCTATAGGATTGAGGTATGGCTTGTTGATGGCCACTCCAATACCTTGACTTTGTTCTCCTAAACCACAATTATGGAAGTATGCTTGGGGTCATTGTCCACCTGGAAGACCATTTGCGACCAAGCTTTAACTTCCAGACTGATGTCTTGAGGTGATGCTTCAATATATCTACATATTTTCCACCTCATGATGCCATCTATTTTGTAAGTGCACCAGTCCCTCCTGCAGCAAATCACCCCACCCCCACCCCGCTCTCCACAAACATTATGTTAGGTCACCACCAAGTCACAGATAAACCCAGCCATTTTCCCGCCAAGAGAGGAGTCACAAAAAGCACAAATAGAGATAAAATGAATCACTAACCTTTGATGATCTTCATCAGATGACACTCATAGACTTCATGTTACACAATACATGTATGTTTTGTTCGGTAAAGTTCATATTTATATCCAAAAATCGTAATTTTACATTGACGTGTTAGATTCAGTAGTTCCAAAACATGCAGTGATATTGCAGAGAGCCACATGAATTCACAGAAATACTCATAATAAATGTTGAAGAAAATAGCAGCTATTATACATGAAACTTTAGATACACTTCTCCTTAATGCAACCGCTGTGTCAGATTTCAAAAAACTTTACGGAAAAAGCATAATCTGAGAACGCGGCTCAGAGCCCAAACCAGCCAGAGAAATCTCCACCATGTTGGGTAGTCAACATTATTCATATTATTCATGTATAAATATTTACTTACCTTTGATGATCTTCATCAGAATGCACTCCCAGGAATCGCAGTTCCACAATTTAAAATGCCTGTGTTGTTCGGATAATGTCCATTTATGTCCAATAGCTTCTTTTGTTAGGGCGTTTGGTAAACAATCCAAAAGCGCGATCTGGTCCATTCGGACGAAACGTTCAAAACGTTATATTACAGGTCGAAGAAACTTGTCCAACTAAGTATAGAATCAATCTTTAGGATATTTTTATCATAAAAGTTCAATACTGTTCCAACCGGAGAATTCTGTAGAATTGCACTGGAACGAGACCAACCTCTCAAGTGAAAGCGCATGACTGAGAACGAGGCTGTAGGCAGACCCCTTAGTAAAACAGCTCCCATCCGGCCCCACTTCACATGAGTAGCCTGAAACAATGTTCTAAAGATGGTTGACATCTAGTAGAAGCCTTAGGAAGTGAAAAATAACCCATATCCCAGTGTGTATTCGATAGGGGTGAGTTCAAAAACTACAAACCTCATATTTTCCACTTCCTGTTTGGATTTCTTCTCAGGTTTTTGCCTGCCATATGAATTCTGTTATACTCACAGACATCATTCAAACAGTTTTAGAAACTTCAGAGTGTTTTTTATCCAATACTAATAATACTATGCATATATTAGCATCTGGGACTGAGTAGGAGGCAGTTCACTCTGGGCATGCTATTCATCCAAAAGTGAAAATGCTGCTCCCTATCACAAACAAGTTAACACCCCAAGCCATAAGGCTGCTGAACAATTAATGAAATGGCCACCCAGACTATTTGCATTGATCCCCCCCCCTTTGTTTTTACACTGCTGCTACTCGCTGTTTATTATCTATGCATAGTCACTTTACCCCTACCTACATGTACAAATGACCTCGACTAACCTGTACCCCCGCACATTGACTCGATACCGGTACCCCCTATAGCCTTTTTTCTACTTTAGATCATTTAGTAAATATTTTCTTAACTCTATTTTCTTAAAACTGCATTGTTGGTTAAGGGCTTGTAAGTAAGCATTTCACGGTAAGGTTGTATTCGGCGCATGTGACAAATAMMATTTGWTATAAYCATGGGTACCTTTGCCCAGTGACGGGCAATGATATTGCTGCCATTTTTGGCAATGACAGAATCCCATCTCCATGGCACTGTAATGCAGCAACATATAAAAGTTAAACTGTACATATCATTTTGGCATTTTTCTATTGGTTTTGTCTACACATAAAATGGATCCATCACTGAAGTTGATAATCAAGCTGTAAAAAGCATGCATTTGAAAACTACAGTTTAATGTAGTGGTCCCCCAATCAGCWTTCTGCCAAGCAGGGAAAAATGTTGAAATCATTGGTGTAAGCATATCTTGTATGCGTATCATACCTTAYCTAAATATATTTTTTATGGCTTTGCATTTAAGCAATTTATTTAACAAAGCATATCCAAAGATCTTTTGGACAGCTACCCTAAACTGGATCCATATCTACAGTATATTGCAAATAGGTCTATTGTAAATAGGACGTTTTGAAGATGTCTCGTATCGTCTTTCAAAGAACAAACCATCTTAAAGTTTTTACCAGTGTGCTGGGCACGACCACCTCACTCACTCTGTGATGTTTAAGTTAGATGGTTTGTGTTTAGTCCTAAGGCTGTTGACTTACCCGGCTTGTACTCCTTTGTTCTTGTTCACGTTGATGGTGGTGATGGAATGCTTTGCCCCGGACTGCACCTCCCAGTCCACAGTCCACTGGGCATTCTTTGACTTGGTTTGTAGAAGATTCACCCCTTTCTTTGCCTTGACCCTGTAATCGACAGATAAAAGGAATACATCAACTTCATGAACAGTTCATGATTTATCTGCGAGGTCAGAGGTTGTCRGTTTGTTTTTATACTAKAGTTCCATCATGTGCACTGTATTACATTGGGGCAAATGCAATTTCAAAAGATCAATCATTGAAAGTTCATGTAGATCAGTGGTCACCAACCGGTCGATTGCGGCATTCCTAGTCAATCACTAAACATTTCTGTAGAATAGTCAACGATAAAGCCTTGCGCTCCTTGTGCTGTTGGAGGTAGATGCACTTGATTCAGAAGCCCTGCATACCGGGTAGGCAAAGTTTTCCCATTTTGAACCATTTCATTTGTCTGAAGGGAGCTGAATCAAGCWAAATCAAGTGCGCCTACTGCACTGGCCAATCGGATAGCTTAAATCACTGAGCCTACAGCTTCCACAAMCCCACAGCAAAGTTTGATAATAGCCTACATGAGATTTCATAACCTTTAAAACCATAACCAGASRGAGATTGTCAAAGAATACAGTAAAGAGTGAGTTCATGTTTTTATTCAGCACTGTCAACACTGTTTTTATTCAACACTTTTGCAAAACATAAAACGTGCTTCTCCCTACTTCCACCCACGCTACAACCAGCACTGCAGCTACAATGAATGTATCAGTAGGCATGAATTTGTATTATTAGCAGCTTGTCRTGTCTATTTCTTTATAGAGGAATATTTCACCTTCTCTGGTCATAGGAACAACATGAATTTGTGCATTAGGCATAAAAACCCCGGTGAAACCTCAAGTTTCACCATCAGGTTAGGCTTACTGCACAAACATAATTCCTACAGAACTATTTTTATTAGGTTAATGTTGCATRGGCTTACATTTTTTAAGTCATGTTAAAAACAATAATCTGAGCGGTAGATCTCCGCTTGCTTTTTGACTCCGAAAGTGACCTCRACTCCRAAAAGGTTGGTGACCGCTGATGTATATGGACAATGTGGTGATACATCTTATCTAAAGACAAAGGCTATTGCACTCGAGAGTATTTCTCATCCAGCCAACTGTATATTAAGCATCAGGAAAATTATAAAAATCCACTCCATATTCTTTGGTTCCATAATCTTTTGAGAGAGCTTGAATATTGTACTGCACAAGGGTTTTTAGGACTATGATCCATTTCAGTGACTCTGATTAATTCCCCCATATAAATGAGAGGGTATGAGGAATGTGAATTGAGCTTGCCCTAGCACTCGCACAAAGCCGAGTAATGAGTGAGCGTAGCAAATCAGAAAGGTTCAGCTGTGACTAGTAATAAGCACTGATTCTGTAATACTCTCGCCAGCTTTGTAGCCCTGATAGAGGAAAATGGAGGAGCCTGTGTGAACTACTTCGGCTAAGACACTACTATTATTTATTAATTCCACACAGTTGCCGTCTGCCATGGCAACTTCTATTAAGCACTGCGCTGAAGTGGATGACTGCTAAACAAGAGCGGTTAGCTCTAAATGCTCCTAATCCTTCAAGGCCATATAGCTMAAATGTTTTGAGTGCAAACACATGCTCTGAAAGACCATTTAAGAAATGACTTCTCTTTAACCCTCAATGTGTATTAATTAGCTGTTGTATGTAACCTATGGAGAATCATCTTGTTTAGCACATTTAGCTAACGTGGATTGGTGCATAGCTCTTCATCCATCTAGTCTTGAATACATTTCTCAGATTGTCAAAGAGTGTGGTTAACACCTTCAAACACAACAATCCAGTGATGGCTCTATGCAACGGAAAGCAACTATATTGAGTGACAGGCACTCCTTGCCTCTGGATCATGAACAGCAATCTCAACAATCATCTCGAGCACTCCAATATCTATCTTGTTGATCACTCCAAGTAAACAGCTTTGAGGTTTGACAGTCAGTACAGAGCCTTGCAGCTGAAGAGCCGGAGGAAAAGAGAAGGAAGAAAACCTGGCTGGCAGGGATATGTTCTTAAGAGGGGCATGCTGGGAAATTTAGAATGTTCGAACCAAGGAGATATCAGAGGGGATCGCAAATCAAAAACCTGCAACTGGCAATGTTCACATCTGATACAGAATTGACTCATATCTTTGTTGCAGTGCGGTGGCAGACACAGCTGGGAACCAAATTGTGTGTTTTGCAGAGGTTTGATGGTAACTAATTAACATAACATGATGATGCGTACAGTTAAGGCTTGTCAAAACAGCAAACTCCTTCCCATTGTGCAACTTGGGGAGGATGAGAGTCAGCAGTATGCCTGGCAGGTTGTTCTGCGACCTATACATCGGAATTYTGACCATATTTCTTCAGGCTCTTGTAATCATATATACATTTGATTTTATTTAACTAGGTAAGTCTGTTAAGAACAAATTCTTATTTACAATGACGGCCCCTTGTTCAGGGGTAGAACGACAGATTGTTTCCTTGTCAGCTCGRGGATTCGATCTAGCAACCTTTCAGTTACTGGCCCAACGCTCTAACCACTARGCTACCTGCCACCCCAAAGCTGACCAAACACTTAAAAAGGGTGACAGCAAATTCATTGAGGGGGTGAATCTTTCTGCCGGCTTAACCCCCAACTGGTTTCAAACGCTCCCTCCCTTTGAACTGCCTGCTCCTTCTGCACTCCCTCCCTTTGACCTGCCTGCTCCCTCTGCACTCCCTCCCTTTGCCTTTGAACTGCCTGCTCCCTCCGCACTCCCTCCCTTTGCCTTTGAACTGCATGCTCCCTCCGCACTCCCTCCCTTTGCCTTTGAACTTCCTGCTCCCTCCGCACTCCCTCCCTTTGCCTTTGAACTGCCTGCTCCCTCTGCACTCACCTGATGACTGGACCATGACCAAGAGAGGCTGCAGCTCCCTGTTTTTCAATGAGGCCTAGGTTTACTCTTATCTCCCGCTCTACGCTGCTGCCCGCCCTCTGAAAAAACACCTTCATTTCCAAATGGTAAATCTCTGAAGGTGCAAGGCAAGATTTGAATCTCTGTATGCAGTTATCGCACGCATCTTTCCCTAGAGAGTGAATCTGTGTGGAGGAACGGTGCACACCTGGAGTGTGCCCTTTCCAAACAGTAAACCCACAAACAGAGTTGGATTGGTTTGGTTCAGATGAAAGAAGACGGCTCTAAAGATCTAGCCCAGCTCCAAGTGTCACCTTCAGTACCAAGCTATGATGAGCAGACCACCTCCCGGTAAACAAGACAGAACACAGTGGGACTCTAACTGTTCAAAGTTGGCAAGGAGTCAACACCAAGACTTGGTTGCTAATGTGGTTTCAAGCCATCTGAATCAATGGCTTATAGGCAGTATTAATCCAGGTAGTGTAACGGGCTATGTTTATTCTTCACATTTACACCAGTCAAATTACAGCAAAGAGAAGGTTTTCACTGGAAACTAAAATATTAATAGAAACACTGTTGATTGTTCTTTAGGTTCAAGTCTAGTGCCCAATCCAGCCATATCCGCCTCTTCCCTCACTTTTCTTCCCCGTTTTCAGGCTCTCCCAGACACAACTCTCCTGTGTGTGAAATTATCCAGCATCCACAACAAATCCTTTGTTTAGAAACCACTCACAGATTGCACATCAGTTTTTTGGCAGTTGCTAGAGGTAGCATGTTGCGGTGAGGAGTGATAAAAACAAACATTTGACCATGTTGGCGGTGACAACAGCTCACAGATAAAGTGATTTGCCACCGTTGGGAGGCCAACGTTGGGCTTTCACGTCGGTACCCTCGGCAGACCTCGATAAGCAAATGCAGGCAAAAAAGTGAATAAATAGGAACTAAAATGTCAGCACYAGAATGTCTCAAAGGCATAATCTGCACTCCCTTTTGCTCTACTGCAAAAACAGGGCCTCTTCAACAACTACATTTGGTCAGCAAAGCCTTTTCCCACTCATCTGTCGACTSAAGCTCCATTCGTCTATCTGATACAACTTCTCCACTTGGAGTTCTGCAGTCAAAACAAATTCCCATTCCATGACAATATATTATTTGGCTATCAATGTATGCTTGTCCTTGGCCCTGTGCTTAATGCCTGTTTCATGTGATGTGATTCAATCCGTGACATAACAGCTCAGCATGACATGTTTAAGGAAGCTTGCGAAACCTTATTATATGTTTCCAGGATTTTGCACCCTTGAATTTGCAGCTTTTTAAAAATGTTACTTCACTAGGCAAGTCAGTTAAGAACAAATTCTTATTTACAATGACGGCYTTCCCCAGCCAAACCCGGACGATGCTGGGCCAATTGTGCGCCGCCCTATGGGACTCCCAATCACGGCAGGATGCGATACAGCCTGGATTCAAACCAGGGACTGTAGTGATGCCTCTTGCACTGAGATRCAGTGCCTTAGACCRCTGCGSCACTCGGGAGTCCGAGTTCGATGTAATGTGAGGCTCAAACATATTCCGGTGCCACTCCACATAAGCCATGAATTGCACTGACAGAGCTATTATTTAAAAACTGCCACAACAACCATGGATTATGTTTACAAGGTGCGCTGCAGTTGACTGCTGTAGAGAATAGCACAAGAGACTATTAAATAACCTTTTACACAAAGGCACCATTCAACAGGGGTTCATTRAAGGTCCACAAGTAGTTCATGAGTATTTATTTATTGAATTGTGATCTCAGATATTRTGTATGCCAGACCTTRARACTCACTGTTCGGCATAAAATACAATGTTGACCATAGTCCTTTCTGATATCCCTCATACCTGTACATTATATCAAAAGTAAAGTCTCATCAGGCTCAAAGTTGACTAAAGAGATAGAGCGAGCAAGAGAGAGACCTTAGTTTTGCATCGCCTCGGGGGAGCAGCACATGCCTCCTGCTCATTATTGTGGGAATATGAGAGGAACATCAATACGAGGCTGTGTCAACCTCCCTCTCTAGCCATGTGGACATTCTGCCATAATTGGCAGCGGGCAGCCATCAGGACAGATGTTCGCTTTGCAAAGAGATGCCTGGCACCCCAAAAAGATTGGATGCACTTGTCACACTGCTGATGCTCGTCTGATGGTAAACCGAGTGGCCAGCCTWGGCCATGTGAAGGGGCAGCCGCCACGGGTCGGGAATTATCAGCATCTTCAGTAATCTCTCGCTAAAACAAAAGACGATAAGGGACGTGGACAGCGAGGGATGACCCGACAGTCAGGATTTACACTAATCTGACAAATCATTGGAGAAGAGGACCAAAGGCACGTATAATAGTTTTCTTGGGGCTCTTCGAAGATGCAGAGTATAGGAGCGTATAACTGTCGATCTGATAGGGCTCCACATGAGCGTGCGTAAAGTGTATTAATCTGAGAAAAACAGTTTTGACAAAAGCAGGAAAGGGTAACCCGAATAATGACGATCATGTTTGTACTCGTCACTATCCAACTACCAATCTCAAAATGCAAAACAACTTAAGTTATCCTGATTATTTGAGCTGATAAAAACATGCACTTCATTTGATCAGCTTTACACCTGGCCCCTTGTTTTGACTCATCTAGCGGTCATGGCAGGGTTAAGTAGTTTCCACAGACCAAATAGGCAATGAGAAAAAGTGTAGAAAACCAAAACAGAGAAGATGTAGAGCTGCCTCATTACAATCACAACAAGAGTTTAAAAAGCTGTTTCAAATATGGCTCCCTGACTACTTACATGCAATTACAGTACCCAAAACAGAGGCTGCCTGGGAGGGAGGAGGGGTTGAGAGAGCAGGTTACGGCTCCTGTCTTATCTTTAAGTAGTGAGGTGGGCTGATGTGTTTCCCTCAAGTGGAGACTCCATTATCTGTGCCCTGATGGCATTGATGCAAATGCAGCCATCTGCACGCACACACAAAACACAGACATGCAGGTGCACACACTCAGGCACACAAACACACACCCTGACGGCACTGATGCATACAGCTATCTGCACACACAAACACTTATGCACACACACACACACACACAAACCACAGATACACACACACACAGGCACTGCATGACGGTGGTAGGGACAACGGTGGCTGGGAATCCGTCCTCCTGGAAAACAATTATTCTAAGTAGTTTTCCCATCAGCCGAAGCCATGAGCAGAAGACCCTCGGGTGAGCCAGAACCTTTCTGTGGAGGCAATCGGGGAAAAGCCGCTCTCCAATTTATTTGATAAGGCGAGTAGAACTCAGCGATGCCAACAGACATGGAGAACAAGAACATCAGGGCCTTTCTGAAACCAAGTTGCTGACATTTTCAGAGATCACATCAGAGAGAGAGAGAGAGAGAGAGAGAGAGAGAGAGAGAGAGAGACGTTTGCACATATATGAATGCTGCCAGAACAAAAGCAAGTTGTCACATTGTGATTGGATACTCGGTTACTCTCTGTGAGGAATCTGAATACCGATACACTTGACAAGCTACAATGATTTTCAGGGCAGGGGAGCCTTGACGATTACACCGGAAGCAGTGTGAGATTAAGTGCTGKGGAGAATTMTATTATTGTTATGCGGTTCAGAGAGCTTCTCCATCCGTCTTGATGCGGCGTCTCATCTCTCGACCCCTCTTGCCAACAGAAAATAAACATCAGCGCCATATTCATTTGATGACGAGATAAATGTCATTTTGAGCACTTCTAAAGATCAACGAAATATCCGATTATATCCAGTGCCCATTGAATGTCAGAGGAAATACAGGAGACCTGGGATGGACTGACAGAGTAAGGAAACRAGAGGACAAAAGGGACAATCCCTCGATTTGGGTCAGCTTGTTTTTGAAAGCGTCGGGTACAAAAATTAAAACTAAAAGAGAAAAACAACTCCCACCAATTGATTGAATGATTACACAAGATGATAACAATGGGGATCGGCGAGCACACGGCTTCCCAACACAAACCCAGAGCTTCTAAACAGTGATGCTTCATGCTGTTGTTGCTGCTGTGAGTGGGCCAGTTCTGTTCTCCAAAGGATCCCTCTTTTCATCCTTTTCTCTCACGCACCAGCTCTCATTATGTTCACACTGTTCTGTCAACCATACCTCCCCTTTCTACTCCCATGCACGATTCCCTTCCTCCTTCACCCCCTCGCCCCCGTGCTCCTTCCTCACTCACTGTCTATCCTCTTCAATAAATCACTTCCAACACATAGCTGTTCAATTAAACTTTTACTAGATATTGCTGGGGGCTTGTCTGTCTAATCAGGGGCCCTGTAGATATAGGTAATTCGTCTCACTAACCTACTACGCCGGGTGCCCTGATAAACCATCATGTAGCAGTCATGGCCTGTATTGACCAGCACCTATAAAGATAATTACATTTTCAAATCCCCCCAGTGAAATGGAGAGCCGTCTTCCTTATAGACAGTAAATGGAGAAGACAGCTACTCACTGGCGCAACCTCCTCCTTTACTGCCCTGCAACACAGACTCTCAGACTCATAGTTCTACTATATGGGTATTGTGGAAGTGCAATACCACGAAGAAGCCACCAGGTGGCCCTCTGCTCACTGGGAGAAAGGGGGATGCCGAAGTGGGGCTATGAGAGACAAACTGGGTGGGGAAGGTGTTAAAGTTATATTGGGTGGGGTTTTGGTGTTAATAAATGCAAAATGTGATCCTCACATGATAAGATATGCTGCGATTTCGAGCTGGATTCAAAAGGACAATTGCTAGTTTGCCATATACCCTATCTGGACTGTGTTAATCTTTTTCCCATTTCTAGACTTCAGGCAGGTGCTTCAGACCAACACAGCCAGGTGATTTATCAACAAATGATACTCAGTTTGGGCAATGTCTCGATAAATGTGTAAAAAAAAATCAACATCACCTAAGTCATTAAGCATCTCTCCACAAAGAACAAAGATAGAAAAAACGTTGAAAGCAAATAAAGCTAACCAGTAGCACTGCAACGTGCTTCCAAATGGCATGTTACCATTACTCCCCGTGACCTCCGCCTTAAACTCCAGATGGAAATGTGCCACTGTTTAATATACTCCGACCTGTCCTCACTGCAACCTCGCCTTAATCTATTTCCCTAGGCTGCTGTTAAATCGCTCTGCTTCAGCTCCCTCCATCTGCTCCCTTTCTTACCCTCCCTCCCTCTCTTAACCCTCCCTTACTGATCCAAATGACTGTGCCTTGAGTTGAACCCTGATTAGGAGGCAGCGCTATCCGGTTCACCACTCTTGGAGTTGGAGGAGGAGAGCAACAGCGTGGGGAGATATATCTGTGTGCATATTGGTTGGTTGGTTCCCCTGGCCAGCGATTACACGCCCATAGTGAATTTGGACAGTCGTTGCCCAGGATGGCCTTTTTTAAAATCAACACATCCAGACTGCCTCAAATGAGGTCTCCATCTACAATCAAAGCAAAATGCGCTGGGCTCTGGGTTTCAAAGTCAATATGGGATCTAGGTTACACACCTCCCATATAACTTCATTTTTGAAAACGATGGAGGATGGTTTGTAAAGTGGGAGCGGCTAAGCCAAATGAAGCGTAACGTGGAGGCAGCGCAGTTGATCGGTATTGTAACTGACCCTGATAATGATAACGATCACTGGCCATCAAACTGTAAAACTTCAAGCGTGTGCAATAGCTAATAAAAACAATGCAGGATAGTAAAACTCAGCAAAATCACTCAAGGCCTGGTGCATTAGGTGAGGGCTGCGGAATGACTTGGATTGCATTTCAAGAGGTTATTCCACTCCAACACACACACACACACACACACACACACACACACACACACACACACACACACACACACACACACACAACACACACAACACACACACACACTACAACACACACACAGGAACCCAGTCAGTGTTCCACCCCAAAATCCTAAGGGGACACAAAGTATGCCATAATCATTATACTTAAATCTATGTGTAAAAAATATGTTAATTTTTCTGCACATCTAAGCATACCTCTTGAGCTGTCTGTATCCTCCTGACATTTTTTTTTTTWAAGAAACAAAATACTTCTCTGCATCTCTGCTAAGATCTGGGTAAAATATTGAAAGGAATGTAAGTATTATTCAGTACATTTAGTAATTGCTTGCTTTGTAGTTTACCAACCTTGCCAGCAGGCATGCCAGCTAAGATAGTTAGACAAGCTACTCTAACTTGATTGATAGCCTGAAATGGCTTCTTGGTAGGTAATTATGAAGTTGCGAGATTGGAAACCTATCTGGGCTAGCTAAAGCCAATTTCATAAAATTGCTAGGTGGCTCGTAGTATTACAGAGAAACAACAAACAATTATATTTTTTAAAACAGGACAAATCTGAAGGGCACGTGCCTCTGTGCCCCCTATGGGCATGACGTCTCTGAAAAAAAAAACATTGACAGGGGTGACAATGACACCACCCCCTCTTTCAAAAAAGAAAGCCGTGGAATACCTAGACCGCTGAGCTGGAAGAGTGCCCTAACCCGTCGTCGTTGCCGTGACAATTTGCAAKCCATGTTACATCGAGGGCTCAGACCAGATCACGAGGCATCATTGCTGATGAGGGAACATGTACTTCCCACACGCTCAGGGCCATGTGGTTTTTACAGCAAGTTTGCTGAAATGGAAGAAAGCATAATTTTGTGCAACCAGGCTTTTATAAAAGCAGCGTAAAACTCTCTCGATCTCACTCTCCTCTTTCTCTCCCTCCTACATGAGACAGGGCAGGGCAACTAAGGACAAAACCTAACCCTGAGCTGAGCCTGCTGACTGTGCCAGGCAGGCCTAGCACATTTGGTATTYCCCCCCCCTGGACTATTATTGGTGGGGTATTGTTTGTCAGAGAGGTAATGTGACACAATTCCCAAGGCATTGACACATCATCTTTCTAAGGCAACTGAAGACAACAATAGCATTTCAAAGCCATTGACATGAAAATAAACCATTGACATGAAATCACGACAAATAAGACAGGCTAGTCTGATGGAATTACAGTGCATTCAGAAAGTATTCAGACCCTTTGACTTTTTCCACATTTTGTTACGTTGCAGCATAATTCTAAAATGGATTAAATAAAGTAAAATCCGTAGCAATCTACACACAATACCACTTAATGACAAAGCAAAAACAGGTTTTTAGAAATGTATTAAAAATAAAAAACAAATATACCTTATTGACATAAGTATTCAGACCCTTTGCTATGAGACTCGAAATTGAGCTCAGGTGCAGCCTGTTTCCATTAATCATCCTTGAGATGTTTCTACAACTTGATTGAAGTCGACCTGTGGTAAATTAAATTGATTGGACATTATTTGGAAAGGCACACACACCTGTCTATATAAGGTCCCACAGCTGACATTGGATGTCAGAGCAAAAACAAGCCATGAGGTCGAAGGAATTATCCGTAGAGCTCAGAGACAGGATTGTGTTGAGGCACAGATCTGGGGAAGTGTACCAAAACATTTTTGCAGCATTGAAGGTCCCAAAACACACAGTGGCCTCCATCATTCTTAAATGGAAGAAGTTTGGAACCACCAAGACTCCAAGAGCTGGCCGCCCGGCCATACTGAGCAATTGGGAAGAAGGGGCAGGGAGGTGACCAAGAACCCGATAATCACTCTGATAGAGCTCTAGTGTTCCTCTGTGGAGGTGGGAGAACCTTCMAGAAGGACAACCATCTATGCAGCACTCCACCAATCAGGCCTTTATGGTAGAGTGGCCAGACGGAAGCCACTCCTCAGGAAAAGGCACATGACAGCTGCTTGGAGTTTGCTAAAAGGCACCTAAAGACTATCAGGCCACATCCCCTACGGTGAAGCATGGTGGAGGCAGCATCATGCTGTGGGGATGTTTTTCAGCGGCAGGGACTGGGMGAATAGTCAGGATTGAGGGAAAAGATGAACGGGGCAAAGTACAAAGAAATCCTTGATGAAAACCTGCTCCAGAGACATCAGGACCTCAGACTGGGGCGAAGGTTCACCTTCCAACAGGACAAACCTAAGCACACAGCCAAGACAATGCAGGAGTGGCTTTGGGACAAGTCTCTGATTGTCCTTGAGTGGCAAAGCCAGAGCTCAGACTTAGACCCAGACCCAGTCGAACATCTCTGGAGTGACCTGAAAATAATTTCGCAGCAACGCTCCCCATCCAACCTGACAGAGCTTGAGAGGATCTGCAGAGAAGAATGGGAAAAATTCCCCAAATACAGGTGCACCAAGCTTCATACCCAAGAGGAATCAATGCTGTAATTGCTGCGGAAGGTGCTTCAACAAAGAACTGAATAGGGTCTGAATACTTATGTAAATGTAATGTTTTCATTTTTTTATGTTTTATGTTTTATAAATGAGCAAACATTTCTAAAAACCTGTGTTGGCTTTGTCATTATGGGGTATTGCGTGTAGATTGATGAGGGAAAACATGTTAGACTAACAACATGTGGAAAAAGTCAAGGGGTCTAAATACATTCCGAAGGCACTGTATGTTCCACTTCCAAGTGAGCTTCGTATTTGGGTTTTTCAAGAAAATGAGGGTTAGAAAGAAAACGTTCAAAATTAACCAGTAACTGGGGCTGTTCTAGCAAATCTCCATTATAACAAATTAATGTAAAATTATTAATTTCTCATGGAAGGAAACAGGCCCACCAATCCGTTGCCATGGGAACAAATGATGCCGTGAACCAGGCAAATTATTAAATAATGTGTACCAATTTGTAGGGAAATGAGTTCTGTCACTTGTGTCTCTTGGCAAAATATTTGAGAGACTTCATTTTCTATAGAAAAAGGCCAGGAAGAGAAAAAAGCAACGTTCTCTCCCAACCATTTGAACCGCTGTAAGAGTTGTGTGCTGAAAATAAATGAAGACTTCTCTCTTGTGTTTTGCATATGAAAAGGCAGTTAAATGCCTAGCATCTGCTTTGGTATTAAAGATTGAAGTGTCCAAATGTTAGTCCAAATGTTAGACGGAGAAGGGCTTGGATCACTAAGTCTTGTCTTAGCATACTGCTGCAAAACCCCATACATTTCCCCACAAGCAATTCACAGCATACTTTCGGGATTTTTGCAATCCTCATAGTATCTGGCATCACAGCTGAGCTGTATATCGAAACTCATGTCATTGGATAAAAGGATTACTTTCAGTTGAGTGTTAGAATTTAAAAGCATTGACATTAATGTTGGTGTAATGACTTTGGATGCCAAACTGGATCCATTTAAAATACGAGATTAATCTTTATTAACCTAAAGGGGTGAAAAACTAATGCTGAATCGTACATATGGTTGAGTTTCACATACTTTGAAAGGTCACATAAAATCACTTCTAATATACGCCAATATAGTATGGTGGCTGGTAAGTTTAATTTAATTCCCAAATTATACAGCTTGATTATACAATATATTGTTTAATGCCAATACTTCAACTAATATGGCCATATGACATACTCTCATATCAGTATGTAGGCCAGTATAGTAGCATAGTAGCAGTAGCTTGCCTCAGCATTAGCCACCAATGAAAASAGTGGCACTCCTATACCACATTTATACTCCTCCGTTCCATTTATCCACATACCACCCCCAACTCCCAGAACACCTGGCCCCCTTGTCCTGATCCTAAACCCCATGGGCTTSGGACAATAATGGCATGCCAAGCCCGAGGTCTGGGAACTTCTGCTGGAACATGGCTGTCTGTTCCAATCGGCTGTCTGCCTTACACAGGGCTCCCCTACTCTGACAACACACAGCCCAAACAGGGGCTTAGTGGGCACACAGTGTGGAGCCACAGAGGGAGAAGTCCACCCCGCATGGCTCGTTGTGTGTTGTCTTAGCACCTGTTCCTCCAGAACGTTGAGATGAGGGATCAGCTTAGCATCAATTGTTACCCATAGAGAACGAGGCATAGAGAACAAAATCAACAGCACTAGGGTGGCTAGCTGTTGTGTTGGCGGTTTTTATTAGTAAGAATAGATGTAGATTTGATAGTGCAATCTTTTGATCTTATTATAGCGGTAAGCATACCATCTGATGGCCAAAATGACTGCTCAACACAAGTGAGTCTTAGGATTCCAGGAGACCTACCACAACACTGTATCCTATGGGAATCTCTCCATGGTGAACTTGTCTGGAAACACTACCATGCCTTCAAAAGCCTGACATCTTTAGAGTAAGAAACTCACTTTTTTCACCCTAAACAGACACATTTTTCATTCTAGGCGAGAAGGCAGACATGAAGCGCGAGGGAGAGAGTCCAATCAGCTATTTCATGGCTGTTTTTACCCTGGGTCTCTTGATTGTCTATTGGGCTTTAATAACTTCAATAAAACGGTAAGGGGGTCATGGCTCTCTCACAGAGCTGAGAGACTGCAGCACTAAATAGCCATTAGAGAGCATGAGAGGGCATAGGACATATCTATAACAAATCTGCCCCAGTGAGCTGGCAGGAATCAATAATAAGGGGCTCCAGCTTCTCAAATGTATTCTCAATTAAATCAGCCTCACATAATGACCTCGGTCCAACGGAGGCCAAGGGAACATCCACTGAGGGTCCTTCGGAAAAAAATTGAGAAACGTGTTTGGTCAGAGCTGTCATGGGGGCTTTACCCTAGCCTGCTATGGGGTTGGAGTGCAGCTGCATCAGAATACAGGCGGAGGAAAATATCAACAGTGATATTGCTTGGAGGATGGAAAGGCCAACACAGGTTGAGATGCCCGAGGAATAGAGAGAGGCATTTCACTAACGAGAGGTGGTGAATTGCTTAAAACCAACGTTTTCAGGAACAGTGGAAATACCCTGACATTCAGTTTAGCTGAATACGCAACTGTATGCAACTGCAATACAGAAACGTGTTTCTAGTTTCTCTTATCAAAGGTGTGACAAGCAAGTCTTTATTTTACCTTATCAATAATTTGTTGCCTTTATATAAACAATGTTCAAACTGCTCACATTTTCATGGTACACACTTAGCATTCGCTCTGCTAGGTTTGCTAGCTAACCTTGTCACCCTTCAATAGAGGGTAATCAAAATRGTTCAAAACCTGTCACCACTTAGGAAATACACATACAATGGGTCACAACCAGCTAATCACTACACCAAATCTACATTACGCCTCTATTCGAAAAGTGGCCATATTTGGCCAACTTCACCGCTACTTGTGGCGAGGTTGAGCGCCATTTTTTTCATCAGCCAATAGCGGGACAATGGCTGTAGAGAGCGAAAGAGTGAGTTGAAGTCTCTGATGCAATCTAGTGATTGCGTCAGAGACTATTGAGTAATTCTATTAAGTAATTCTGGTGACAAAATCTGTTTAAAGGCAGCATTCATCTTGCCGGCGACCATTGAAGGCAGCAACTGCTCAGCTAATACTCAACCCAAGGATAGACATCAATATGGGAAAAGTCAGGTTAATAAAGCATCAGTATTGCAGCACTCATACAGTGCATTTGGAAATCTTCTTTGAAAAGATGGCACCGAAAGATAGGGCAGGCGCGCTTCTAGCCCCTAGGCAACTTTGCAGTATTTCATTTTTTTTATGTGTTATTTCGTACACTATTAGCCCAGAAAATTATTTGTGTTATTACATACAACCGGAAAGAACGTTTCGACATCAGAGAGGCAGTAACTCACCAGCATTACGACTTCCCGAATAGGATCCTTTGTTCATACCCCCAGGGCAATTGAACTGAATCCAGAGGCTGATCCAAAACACCGCCGGCGGAGAAGCGCACACCACCCACCGCATCCGGAGTATATTACTAATTACTAATGTTCAGTCTCTGGATAATAAAGTTGACGAGCTCAGGGCGAGGATTTACTTCCAGAGACTGTAACATACTCTGTTTCATGGAAACATGGCTCTCTCTGGATATACTGTCTTTGTCAGTACAGCCAGTTGGGTTCTCAGTTCATCGCGCTGACAGGAATAAATATATCTCCGGGAAGAAGGAGAGCAGGGGTGTATGTTTCATGATTAACTACTCATGGTGTGATTGAGATAACATACAGAAACTAAAGTCCTGTTGTTCACCCGACCAAGAATACCTCACAATCAAATGCCATCCGTATTACCTTAGAAGACAATTCTCTTCGGTTATAGACACAGCCGTGTATATTCCCCCTCAAGCCGATACCACGACGGCCCTCAACGAACTTTATGCAAACTGGAAACCACATATCCTGAGGGAGCATTTATTGTAGCCGGGTATTTTGACAAAGCTAATCTGAGGAAAACACTACCGAAGCACGACTAACACATTGGCTGTAGCACTCAAAATAACTACAAGGCCCTCCCCAGCCCTCCCTTTGGAAAATCTGATGACAACTCATTTTGATCCTTCCTTCCTATAGGCAGAAACTAAAACACGAAGAAATCGTKCTTCGGACAATTGAGCGCTGGCCTAACCAATCGGAATCTATGCTTCAAGATTGTTTTGATCAGGCGGACTGGGATATGTTCCGGGTAGCCTCGAACAATAATATCGCCGATAGGTTCCGGGTATGTTGTACCCACTGTGACTATTAAAATCTACCCAAACCAGAAACCGTGGATAAATGGCAGCATTTGTGCAAGACTGAAAGCGCGAACCACTGTATTTAAACATGGCAAGGTGACTGGGAATATTGCTGAATACAAACAGTGTAGTTATTCCCTCCGTAAGGCATAAACGTCAGTACAGACACAAAGTGGAGTCACAACTCAACGGCTCAGACAAGAGACCTATGTGGCAGGGTCTATAGACAATCACGGACTACAAAGGGAGAACCAGCCAACGTGGAATTTTTATTTTTTTATTTTATTTCACCTTTATTTAACCAGGTAGGCTAGTTGAGAACAAGTTCTCATTTGCAACTGCGACCTGGCCAAGATAAAGCATAGCAGTGTGAACAGACAACAACACAGAGTTACACATGGAGTAAACAATAAACAAGTCAATAACATGGTAGAAAAAAAGAAAAAAAGAGAATCTATATACAATGTGTGCAAAAGGCCATGGAGAGGAAGTGGTCAGGCAATAGAATTTCAAAATAATTCAAATTTAGCAGATTAAACTGGAGTAATAATCATCAAAGATGACAGTGTCAAGTAGAGAATACTGGTGTGCAAAAGAGCAAGAAAAGTAAAATAAAGCAGTAATGGGGAGGGTGAGGTAGGTCAATTGGGTGGCCTATATACCGATGGACTATGTAGCTGGCAGCGATCGGTTGCTGCTCGGATAGCATGATGTATAAGTAGTTGTGTGAGGAGATAAAAGTCTCCAACTTCAGAGATTTTTGCAATTCGTTCCAGTCGCAGGCAGCAGAGAACTGGAAGGAAAGGCGTCCAAATGAGGTTTGGTCTTAAGGGATGATCAGTGAGATACACCCTGCTAGAGCGCGTGCTACGGGTGGGTGTAGCCATCGTGACCAGTGAACTGAGATAAGGCGGCACTTTACCTAGCATAGCCTTGTAGATGACCTGGAGCCAGTGGGTCTGACGGCGAACATTGTAGCGAGGGCCAGCCGACTAGGGCATACAGGTCGCAGTGGTGGGTCGAATAAGGTGCTTTAGTACAAAACGGATGGCACTGTGATAAACTGCATCCAGTTTGCTGAGTAGAGTATTGGAAGCCATTTTGTAGATGACATCGCCGAAGTCGAGGATCGGTAGGATAGTCAGTTTCACTAGGGTGAGTTTGGCGGCGTGAGTGAAGGAGGCTCTGTTGCGAAATAGAAAGCCGACTCTAGATCTGATTTTGGATTGGAGATGTGTGATATGAGTCTGGAAGGAGAGTTTGCAGTCTAGCCAGACACCTAGGTACTTTATAGATGTCCACATATTCTAGGTCAGAACCGTCCAGGGTGGTGATGCTAGTCGGGCGTGCGGTGCAGGCAGCGAACGGTTGAAGAGCATGCATTTGGTTTTACTAGCGTTTAAGAGCAGTTGGAGGCCACGGAAGGAGTGTTGAATGGCATTGAAGCTCGTTTGGAGGTTGGTTATCACAGTGTCCAAAGAAGGGCCAGAAGTATACAGAATGGTGCGTCTGCGTAGAGGTGGATCAGGGAATCGCCCGCAGCAAGAGCAACATCATTGATATATACAGAGAAAAGAGTCGGCCCGAGAATTGAACCCTGTGGTACCCCATAGAGACTGCCAGAGGACCGGACAGCATGCCTTCCGATTTGACGCACTGAACTCTGTCTGCAAAGTAGTTGGTGAACCAGGCAAGGCAGTCATTAGAAAAACCGAGGCTACTGAGTCTGCCGATAAGAATATGGTGATTGACAGAGTCGAAAGCCTTTGCCAGGTCGATGAAGACGGCAGCACAGTACTGTCTTTTATCGATGCCGGTTATGATATCATTTAGTACCTTGAGGTGGCTGAAGTGCACCCGTGACCGGCTCGGAAACCGGATTGCACAGCGGAGAAGGTACGGTGGGATTCGAGATGGTCAGTGATCTGTTTGTTGACTTGGCTTTCGAAGACCTTAGATAGGCAGGGCAGGATGGATATAGGTCTGTAACAGTTTGGGTCCAGGGTGTCTCCCCCTTTGAAGAGGGGGATGACCGCGGCAGCTTTCCAATCCTTGGGGATCTCAGATGATACGAAGGAGAGGTTGAACAGGCTGGTAATAGGGGGTGCGACAATGGCGGCGGACAGTTTCAGAAATAGGGTCCAGATTGTCAAGCCCAGCTGATTTGTATGGGTCCAGGTTTTCCAGCTCTTCAGAACATCTGCTATCTGGATTTGGGTAAAGGAGAAGCTGGGAGGCTTGGGCGAGTAGCAGCGGGGGGGGGGGGCTGTTGGCCAAGGTTGGAGTCGCCAGGAGGAAGGCATGGCCAGCCATTGAGAAATGCTTGTTGAAGTCTTCGATCATCACGGATTTATCGGTGGTGACCGTGTTACCTAGCCTCAGTGCAGTGGCAGCTGGGAGGAGGTGCTCTTGTTCTCCATGGACTTTACAGTATCCCAGAACTTTTTGGAGTTAGAGCTACAGGATGCAAATTTCTGCTTGAAAAAGCTGGCCTTTGCTTTCCTGACTGACTGCGTGTATTGGTTCCTGACTTCCCTGAACAGTTGCATATCGCGTGGGCTCTTCGATGCTATTGCAGTTCGCCACAGGATGTTTTTGTGCTGGTCGAGGGCAGTCAGGTCTGGAGTGAACCAAGGGCTATATCTGTTCTTAGTTCTGCATTTTTTGAACGGAGCATGCTTGTCTAATAGGTGAGGAAGTAACTTTTAAAGAATGACCAGGCATCCTCAACTGACGGGATGAGGTCAATATCCATCCAGGGTACCCGGGCCAGGTCGATTAGAAAGGCCTGCTCGCAGAAGTGTTTTAGGGAGCGTTTGATAGTGATGAGGGGTGGTCGTTTGACCGCGGACCCGCAGCGGATACAGGCAATGAGGCAGTGATCGCTGAGATCTTGATTGAAGACAGCAGAGGTGTATTTGGAGGGCAGGTTGGTCAGGATAATGTCTATTAGGGTGCCCATGTTTACGGATTTAGGGTTGTACCTGTGGTTTCCTTGATGATTTGTGTGAGATTGAGGGCATCAAGCTTGGATTGTAGGACTGCCGGGGTGTTAAGCATATCCCAGTTTAGGTCACCTAACAGAACAAACTCTGAAGCTAGATGGGGAGCGATCAATTCACAGATGGTGTCCAGGGCACAGCTGGGAGCTGAGGGGGGTCGGTAGCAGGCGGCAACAGTGAGAGACTTATTTCTGGAGAGATTAATTTTTAAAATTAGAAGTTCAAACTGTTTGGCATAGACCTGGAAAGTAGACAGAACTTTGCAGGCTATCTCTGCAGTAGATTGCAACTCCTCCCCCTTTGGCAGTTCTATCTTGACGGAAAGTGTTATAGTTGGGTATGGAAATCTCAGAATTTTTGGTGGCCTTCCTAAGCCAGGATTCAGACACGGCAAGGACATCAGGATTGGCAGAGTGGCTAAAGCGGTGAGTAAGACAAACTTAGGGAGGAGGCTTCTGATGTTGACATGCATGAGGCCAAGGCTTTTTCGATCACAGAAGTCAACAAATGAGGGTGCCTGGGGACATGCAGGGCCTGGGTTAACCTCCACATCACCCGAGGAACAGAGGAGTAGTAGGATGAGGGTGCGGCAAAGGCTATCAAAACTGGTCGCCTAGAGCGTTGGAGACAAGAATAAAAGGAGCAGATTTATGGCCGTGGTAGAATAGATTCTGGGCATAATGTGCAGACAGGGGTATGGTGGGGCACGGGTACAGCGGAGGCAAGCCCAGGCACTGGGTGATGATAAGAGAGGTTGTATCTCTGGACATGCTGGTCTAATGGGTGAGGTCACCGCATGTGTGGGAGTGGGACGAAGGGGGTATCAGAGGTACGGAGAGTGGAACTACGGGGTCCATTGCAAACCAAAACAATGATAACTATGATACTAGCCTGAACAACAGTATACAAGGCATATTGATATTTGGCAGAGACATACAGTAAGGCATAAAGTGATTGCAGGTCTTGATTGGGAGAGCTAGCTAAAACAACAGGTGAGATAACAGCAGCTAGTCAGCTAACACAGCAACAGCAGGTAAAAATGGCGACGACTAGGCAGAGAGGTCGGATTAACTACACACAGAGCCTGAGTTAAAACACAGAGCGACAGAAAAACACAAGAAAAAAAGTGAGGTACCGTAAATTAATGGACAGTCCGGCAGGCATCAGCTATGTAGCCAGGTGATCATAGTGTCCAGGGGCAGCCGTAGATGGAGCAGGGAAGTCGCCGCTAAGCTAGCACGCGGTGTTTAAAGTTAGTAGCCCGGGGGGGTGAGTCTGCTCAGACGAAGGGGGTCTGCTCAGACGAGGCCGGTTGAGGGTACAGCGGATGGGGTATTCGTCTGCAGACCAGATGTGGACGTGTCGACAGAGAATCCAGGCCGGATGGCGAGAAGAGGTTTGTGATTGTAGAATTGTGTTTGCTAACTGATGCTAGCTTCGTAGCAGTGGCACTAGCTGTGCTAGCTGCGTTAGCTCAGGCTAGCTGTGAGGATCAGAAGTAGTGGCTCAGGGATTACGGCAGGATCCGGCGTTGTTGTCGAGAGACAGTCCGATGCTGTTAAATTGGTGAGTAATATCCAGGCTAATAACAGGGCTGGTGTCTGTGCCGAAAGTAAAAGCTGCTAGCATCGGTTAAAAATGGCTAAGTAGCTGTGTAGCTGGTAGCTTGTAGCTGGTTAGCTACTGGGGTTCTTGAATGTGTTCCACAGTTCCAACGGTAAAAGCTGCTAGCATCGTTAAAAATGGCTAAGTAGCTTGTAGCTGGTAGCTTGTAGCTGGTTAGCTACTGGGGTTCGTGGATGTGTTCCAAAGATAAAAAATGATAGCGATTCCGTACCACATTGGGTGAGGTAGGTTACCGGAAGTTATAATCGAATTGAAAACGAAAAGAGATAGAAAAAAAAAATATATATATATATAAACAAGAAGTACGAAAAAAATACAATGTGCACGAGAGCACTAAAAAATACACGTCTACACTGCTACGCCATCTTGAATACCGACGTCTTGCTTCCGAATCAGCTAAACACCTTTTTTCACCTGCTTTGAGGATAACACAACGCCACCGACGCAGCCAGCTACCAAGGACTGTGGGCTCCCGTTCTCCGTGGCCGACGTGAGTAAGACATTTAAGCATGTTAACCCTCAAAAGGCTGCTGGCCCAGACGGCATCCCTAGCCGCGTCCTCAGAGCATGCACAGATCAGCTGGCTGGAGTGTTTACTCTCCTCTAGAGCAGTGATGTTTTGGGGCTGTTGCTGGGCAACACAGACTTTCAACTCCCTCCAAAGATTTTCTATGGGGTTCAGATCTGGAGACTCCAGGACCTTGAAATGCTTCTTACGAAGCCACTCCTTCGTTGCCCGGCGGTGTGTTTGGGATCATTGTCATGCTGAAAGACCCAGCCAATTTCATCTTCAATGCCCTTGCTGATGAAGGAGGTTTTCACTCAATCTCACGATACATGCCCCATTCATTCTTTCCTTTACAGGATCAGTCGTCCTGGTCCCTTTGCAAAAAAACAGCCCCAAAGCATGGTGTTTCCACCCCCATGCTTCACAGTAGGTATGGTGTTCTTTGAATGCAACTCAGCATTCTTTGTCCTCCAAACACGACGAGTTGAGTTTTTACCAAAAAGTTATATTTTGGTTTCATCTGACCATATGACATTCTCCCAATCTTCTTCTGGATCATCCAAATGCTCTCTAGCAAACTCAGACGGGCCTGGACATGTACTGGCTTAAGCAGGGGACACGTCTGGCACGGCAGGATTTGAGTCCCTGGCGGCGTAGTGTGTTACTGATGGTAGGCTTTGTTACTTTGGTCCCAGCTTGCAGGTCATTCACTGGTCCCCCGTGTGGTTCTGGGATTTTTGCTCACCGTTCTTGTGATCATTTGACCCCACGGGGTGAGATCTTGCTGGAGCCCCAGATCGAGGGAGATTATCAGTGGTCTGTATGTCTTCCATTTCCTAAAATTGCTCCCACAGTTGATTTCTTCAAACCAAGCTGCTTACCTATTGCAGATTCAGTCTTCCCAGCCTGGTGCAGGTCTACAATTTTGTTTCTGGTGTCCTTTGACAGCTCTTTGGTCTTGGCCATAGTGGAGTTTGGAGTGTGACTGTTTGAGGTTGTGGACAGGTGTCTTTTTATACATAACAAGTTCAAACAGGTGCCATTAATACAGGTAACGAGTGGAGGACAGAGGAGCTTCTTAAAGAAGAAGTTACAGGTCTGTGAGAGACAGAAATTTTGCTTGTTTGTAGGTGACCAAATACTTATTTTCTTCAACCATTAATTGCAAATTAAAATTCATTAAAAAGATCCTACAATGTGATTTTCTGGATTTTTTCTCTCTCATTTTGTCTGTCATAGTTGAAGTTACCTATGATGAAAATTACAGGCCTCTCTCATCTTTTTAAGTGGGAGAACTTGCACAATTGGTGGCTGACTAAATACTTTTTTGCCCCACTGTATTTAAGCAACATCTCAAAGCCCTGACCTCAATCCTATAGAAAATGTGTGGGCAGAATTGAAAAAGCGTGTGCGAGCAAGGAGGCCTACAAACCTGATTCAGTTACACCAGCTCTAAGAAGAGTCTTGGTGGTTCCACATTTCTTCCATTTAAGAATGATGGAGGCCACTGTGTTCTTGGGTACCTTCAATGCTGCAGAAATATTTTGGTACCCTTCCCCAGATCTGCGCCTCGACACAATCCTGTCTCTGAGCTCTACGGACAAAGTTTTTTTTTAAATAAGGTGTTTTGTTGCTTAGTTTTTTTAAATTAGCAAAMATTTCAAATAAACAGTTTTTGCTTTGTGGAGTATTCTGTGTAGATTGATAAGGAAAAWTTWTAATTTCATACATTTTAGAACCCTTGAAAAAGTCAAGGGGTCTGAATACTTTCCCAAATGCACTGTATCTTTGGTTTTAAAAATTACTGATTTCACAGAGTTTGGCTTGACAGTCTTATAATGTGATAGAATACATACAAAATCAAGTTTACCATGAAGCATATCATTGGAATGTTGAGAATTAGATCAAATCAGACCGGTCAGCAATGGACTTTTGGTCCCATGTACCAATGACCTCCCTTGGAATCGGTCCAATATATTCCCACACGTTCATTCCTCTGAATCCATTGGTGTTCCAATGGACATCAGCATGAGCTGCCTGAGCCCCTCGTTCACTGTTACTCATTCCCTTTAATGTAGGCTTCCACTGGATAGGCTCCTTGGCCATGTGCCGCCCCTTTAACATTGAGCAACAACCAGGGGAGGGGGGAAATGSAACACAAACTGTACATCATGTCTCTGTCCCAAATGGCACCCTATTCCCTATGTAGTGCACTATATAGGAAAAGGAGTGCTATTAGGGACGCACATATGCCAACTCCCTGAGTCCAAGAGATACGTGGCACAGAGGGAGGCTGGGAGCTGCGAGGGAGGCTGGGAGCTGCAGGGGAGGCTGGCTTCACGCCATGGCCTCTCTGATCCAACATCCATTTGCCACCCTGTCTCCTCCAAGACTACCGCACTTCTAGCGCACGGGGCGTGCTTGTGCCTTGCAGAGTGTGTGTGTGTAGTCTCTGTGCACTTGTAGTCTGTGCTTGCACGCTCATCTCTCCTTGTGCTTCTGTGACTGTGTGTGCAGTCTCTGTATGATTGAAATGATATGTGTGTGTAAGCGAGGCTCTTTGTAGTGTGTATGTGGCAGTCTCTTTGTGCTTGAAATCTGTCTATGTGTGTAAGCGTCTTTATAGTGTGTGTGTGTGTGTGTGTGTCTCTCTGCCTGGGTGATGGTGTCAGCGAGCCACACGACATATGCACCCAGCAGCCTGTCTCACCCGCCTGTTCTGGAGAGATACTTACTTACGCTGGCACGCATGTAAATGGGCCTACCCTTATCTCTGAGCCTCAGGCACAGCCCCCTGGGAAGTGTGAGGCGTGGTAGTGGAAGGAGACCGGGAGAGCATTGACCAGGCAAAGCTACTAGGAGCTGGACTGCAGGACATTATGTCTGTGTCAAGGTAAGCACAGTAATGTACTCCAATTACCTTGCACCCCCATGCCCCTCGTTTGAATCATTTAAAGTTCTCTGTTCAAAACCACTGAGGTTCAAAATGCTTTTCCTCTAGCTGGGGGTCCAAATTTCTGTGCAAAACACACTTCAATGACAAAAGCCCTTCCATGAAGCCACCAAGGCAAAGCAATTTACTCCGCTGCGTCATAAGGCGAGCTGAGACAAGCTGTTCTTTTTCTCTCTGTTGAAAATCACACATTGGAAGACATAAGGACCGGATGCTCTACCAAGCATGCCTTGTGTACACAGTGACTTCAGAAAGTATTCATACTCTACTTATTCCACATTTTGTTGTTTTACAGCCTAAATTCAAAATGGATTACACATCTACACACTATAATGACAAAGTCGAAACATGTTTTTATACATTTTTTCAAATTTACTGAAAATTAAATACAGAAATAAACGTCCTCTCACTGTCAACTGCGTTTATTTTCATCAAACTTAACATGTGTAAATATTTGTATGAACATAAGATTCAACAACTGAGACATAAACTGAACAAGATCCACAGACATGTGACTAAGAGAAATGGAAAAATGTGTCCCTGAACAAAGGGGGGGGGGGGATCAACAGTAACAGTCAGTATCTGGTGTGGCCACCAGCTGCATTAAGTACTGCAGTGCATCTCCTCCTCATGGACTGCACCAGATTTGCCAGTTCTTGCTGTGAGATGTTACCCCACTCTTCCACCAAGGCACCTGCAAGTTCCCGGACATTTCTGGGGGGAGTGGCCCTAGCCCTCACCCTCCGATCCAACAGGTCCCAGACGTGCTCAATGGGATTGAGCTCCGCGCTCTTCGCTGGCCATGGCAGAACACTGACATTCCTGTCTTGCAGGAAATCACGCGCAGAACGGCTGGTGGCATTGTCATGCTGGAGGGTTATGTCAGGATGAACCTGTAGGAAGGGTACCACATGAGGGAGGAGGATGTCTTCCCTGTAACGCACAGCGTTGAGATTGCCTTCAATGACAACAAGCTCAGTCCGATGATGCTGTGACACACCGCCCCAGACCATGACAGACCCTCCACCTCAAAATCGATCCTGCTCCAGAGTACAGGCCTCGGTGTAACGCTCATTCCTTCGACTATAAACGCGAAAACGACCATCACCCCTGGTGAGACAAARCCGTGACTCGTCAGTGAAAAGCACTTTTTGCCAGTTCTGTCTGGTCCAGCAACTATGGGTTTGTGCCCATAGGYGACGTTGTTGCTGGTGATGTCTGGTGAGGACCTGCCTTACAACAGGCCTACAAGCCCTCAGTCCAGCCTCTCTCAGCCTATTGCGGACAGTCTGAGCACTGATGGAGGGGCTGTGCTTTCCTGGTGTTGCTCAAGCAGTTGTTGTTGCCATCCTGTACCTGTCCCGCAGGTGTGATGTTCGGATGTACCGATCCTGTGCAGGTGTTGTTACAAGTGGTCTGCTACTGCGAGGACGAACAGCTGTACGTCCTGTCTCCCTGTAGCGCTGTCTTAGGCGTCTCACAGTAGGGACATTGCAATTTATTGCACTGGCCACATCTGCAGTCCTCATGCCTCATTGCAGGATGCCTAAGGCACGTTCACGCAGATGAGCAGGGACCCTGGGCATCTTTCTTTTGGTGTTTTTCAGAGTCAGTAGAAAGACCTCTTTAGTGTTCTAAGTTTTCATAACTGTGGCCTTAATTGCCTACCGTCTGTGTCTTAACGACCGTTCCACAGGTACATGTTCACTAATTGTTTATGGTTCATTGAACAAGCATGGGAAACAGTGTTTAAACTCTTTACAGTGAAGATCTGTGAAGTTATTCAGATTTTTCCAAATTATCTTTGAAAGACAGGGTCCTGAAAAAGGGACGAGTTTTATTAATTTACATAAGCATTCAGACGCCTAATTGAATACATGTTAGATTCACCTTTGGTGGCGATTAAAGCTGTGAGTCTTTCTGGGTAAGTCTCTAAGAGCTTTGCACGCCTGGATTGTACAATATCTACCCATTACTCTTTTCAAAATTCTTCAAGCTCTGTCAAATTGGTTGTTTATCATTGCTAGACAACCATTTTCAAGTCTTGCCAASTAAATTTAAGTCAAAACTAACTCGGCCACTCAGGAACATTCACTGTTTTCTTGGTACGCAATTCCAGTGTGGATTTGGCCTTGTGTTTAAGGTTATTGTCCTGCTGAAAGGTGAATTCATCTCACAGTGCCTGTGCTTAATCCACCATTTATTTTTTATACTGACAAACTTCCCAGTCCTTAACGATTACAAGCATACCAATAAAATGATGCAGCCACCACTATGATTGAAAATAACGAGAGTGGTACTCAGTAGGCTTGGGCGGTATACCGTATACCGGTATTTGGAAAAAGCAACGGGATGGTTTTTCCAATACAGTCAATACCGTTGAAACTTTGAGTTGAATTTTTTTTAATGTAAATATTTGTAGCTACTTTTTAAGTAAATACCTGCAGTCAACTTGTGCAATACGTCATTTCACCCTTCACATTATGTAGCTTACGGTAGTCCCCAGTCATGTGTCACGTTGTGTTTGTTTACAAACACACAACGATGAGCGACTGAAGCCTTGTGAGTCACTCACTGTCGTGCAGCATGTACCAGGTAATCTAATTACAGTATGGAATTACCAACTAAATGTTTGCCAGCTAGATATCTGTCTAAAATGTGCTAACTGCTCAGCAGTTGTGCTTTTGGCTTGCTAATTTTGTAGCTAGTTAGCCATCTAGCTAAGTGGTTAATACTTTTAAAATAAATACCTGCAATCAACGTGCACTAGGTAATAGATAATGATTGTGTTCATAATTTCGACCGTAGGATAATTTTTCATTATGAAGCATTTTCATTATGAAGCATACAGCGGTTTGAGACAGTCACGCATGTTTGTTTACAAAGAAGAACAAGCAAAATGGGAGCTTTGAGAGGTGAGTCACTCCTGAAGCGCCACTTAAGTGAGGTGATAAAGTAACACTTRTATGAAATTATATATCTTATAACTATATATCTTATAACTATTCTTCTTATGGCTGCAGAGGCAGTATTGAGTAGCTTGGATGAAAGGTGCCCAGAGGTGCCCAGAGTAAACTACCTGCTCCTCAGTCCCAGTTGCTAATATATGCATATTATTATTAGTATTGGATAGAAAACACTCTGACGTTTCTAAAACTGTTTGAATGATGTCTGTGAGTATAACATAACTCATATGGCAGGCAAAAACCTGAGAAAAAATCCAACCAGGAAGTGGGAAATCTGAGGTTAGTCGTTTCAACTCATTCCCTATTGAAGACACAGTGGGATATTGGTCATGTTGCACTTCCTAAGGCTTCCACTAGATGTCAACAGTCTTTAGAACCTTGTCTGATTCTTCTACTGTGAAGTGGGGGCGAATGAGAGGGGATTGAGTAAGTTCTACCATGACCTGAACATGCGCTGACCATGCGCGTTCATGTGAGAGCGAACTCTGTTCCATCGCACTTCTGAAGACAAAGGAATTCTCCGGTTGGAACAGATTTATGTTAAAAACATCCTAAAGATTGATTCAATACATCGTTTGACATGTTTCTACTGACTGTTACAGAACTTTTTGACATTTCGTCTGCTTTTAGTGAACGCGCTTCGTGACTTTGGATTTGTTTACCAAACGCGCTAACAAAAGTAGCTATTTGGACATAAATGATGGACATTACTGAACAAATCAAACATTTATTGTGGAACTGGGATTCCTGGGCGTGCATTCTGATGAAGATCATCAAAGGTAAGTGAATATTTATAATGTTATTTCTGACTTCTGTTGACTGCACAATATGGCGGATATATTTTTGTCTTGATTGGGCTCTGAGTGCCGACCTCAGATTATTGCATGGTGTGCTTTTTCCGTAAAGCTTTTTTGAAATCTGACACAGCGGTAACACAGCGGTGTGAAATCTGACACAACAATACATTGTTGTTTTGTTCGATAATGTCAAATATTTATGTCCAAGTAGCTACTTTTGCTAGCACGTTTAGTTCACATGTCCAAACGCTGGCGCCGGTCCAGGCGAACTCGGACGAAAACTTAAAAAAGTTATATTCCAGGTCGAATAAACTGGTCAAACTAAGTAAAGAATCAATCTTCAGGATGTTGTTATCATATATATCCAATAACGTTCCAACCGGAGCATTCCTTTTTGTCTACAGAAGTAACGGAACGCATGGCGATATCATGAGGAATGCGCATGACCAGGAACTGGCATTCTGCCAGACCACTGACTCAAATAGCTGCCATCCGGCCCCACATCACACTAGAGGCTTCATTTAACGTTCTACAGACTGTTGACATCTAGTGGAAGGCGTAGGAAGTGCGAACAGATCCATATCTTACTGGGATGTGAATAGGCGATGAGTTGAAAATTAACCAGCCTCAGAATTTCCACTTCCTGTTTGGAAGTTTGCCTGCCATATGAGTTCTGGTATACTCACAGACATAATTCAAACAGTTTTAGAAACTTCAGAGTGTTTTCTATCCAATAGTAATAATAATATGCATATATTAGCATCTGGGACAGCGTAGGAGGCAGTTCACTATGGGCACGCTATTCATCCAAAGTGAAAATGCTGCCCCCTATCCCTAAAAAGTTAAGGTGAAGTGGATCTAAAATTCCATGTATAACACTTGATCTTTGATCAACGTTTATTATGAGTATTTCTGGAAATTGATGTGGCTCTCTGCWAAATCACTGGATGTTTTTGGAACTTCTGAACATAACGCGCCAATGTATACTGAGATTTTTTGATATAAATATTAACTTTACCGAACAAAACATACATGTATTGTGTAACATGAGGTCCTATGAGTGTCATCTGATGAAGATCATCAAAGGTTAGTGATTCATTTATCTCTATTTCTGCTTTTTGTGACTCCTGTCTTTGGCTGGAAAAATGGCTGTGTGTTTTTTCTGTGATTTGGCGGTGACCTAACATAATCGTTTGTGGTGCTTTCGCTGTAAAGCCTTTTTGAAATCGGACAATGTGGTGGGATTAACAACAAGATTACCTTTAAAATGGTATAAGATAGTTGTATGTTTGAGGMATTTTAATTATGAGATTTCTGTTTGAATTTGGCGCCCTGCACTTTCACTGGCTGTTGTCATATCGATCCCGTTAACGGGATTGCATCCCTAAGAGGTTTTAATTTCACTATTAAAGATGTGCCAAATAAATTCTCTCCAGTTGAGTTTTGCTAAATTGCTCATGCATTCAACTGAAATGTGTCTTCCGCATTTAACCCAACTCCTCTGAATCAGAGAGGTGCGGGGGGCTGCCTTAATCGACATCCACGTCATCGGCGCCCGGGGAACAGTGGGTTAACTGCCCTGCTCAGTAGCAGAACGACACATTTTTACCTTGTCAGCTCGGGGATTCAATCCAGCAACCTTTCGGTTACTGGCCCAACACTCCTTCCCACCAGGCTAGCTGCCACCAGACTGACAGCAGCAGAGACAATCCCCTACTGGATTAAGATCCCTGCTGCCTAATATTTGTTTTGTGCGTGCTGCAAAGTGTGTTTTGATATACTTGCATAACTTTGAGCTTGGTTGTCTGTCTTAGTAGTAAATGTTTGCATGCGCTCATTAACATTTATCTAGCATCCGCTATGAGAATTCCTTAGTACTTGTTAGCATTTTGTTAGCACTCTGTTAAGTGTCTTTTTATTTTYTTATTTTTTTACATTTGAAAATAATTTAATACCGCCCCTTGTGTGCCCTACCAGTAATACCGTATATCCCGAGATTGCACAGGCACGGTATGAAGGTATGGAAATCTTGATACCGCCCAACCCTAGTACTCAGTAATGTGTTGTATTGGATTTGCCCCAAACATAACACTTTGTATTCAGGACAAAAAGTTAATTGCTTTGCCACATTTGCAATATTACTTTAGTGCCTTGTTGCAAACAGGATGCATGTTTTAGAATATTTTATTCGGCCCAGGCTGCCTTCTTTTCACTCTGTCAATTAGGTTAGCATTAGTAACTACAATGTTTTTGATGAATCCTGCATCACAGCCATTAAACTCTGTAACCTTTTAAAAGTTACCATTGGCCTCATGGTGAAATCCCTGAGTAGTTTCCTTCCTCTCTGGCAATTGAGTTGCCAGATCCCTGTATCTTTGTAGTAACTGGGTGTATTGATACACCATCCAAAGTGTAAGTAATAACTTCACCATGCTCAAAGGGATGTTCAATGTCTGCTTTTTTTTACCCATCTACCAATAGGTGCTCTTCTTTGCAAGTCATTAGAAAACCTCCCTGGTCTTTGTGGTTGAATCTGTGTTTGAAATTCACTGCTCGACTGAGGGACCTTACAGATAATTGTATGTGTGGGGTACAGAGATGAGACACTGTTAAACATGATTTTTGAATGACTATTGTTATTAGTCCATGCAACTTATTATGTGACTTGTTAAGCAAATGTTTAGTCTGGAACTTATTTAAACTTGCCATAACAAAGGGGTTGAATACTTATTGACTCAAGACATTTCAGCTTTTCATTTTTTATTAATTTGTAAACATTTTGAAAAACATAATTCCACTTTGACATTATGGGTATTTTGTGTAGGCCAGTGACAAAACAACTACATTTAAGACATTTTTATATTGAGGCTGTAACACAACAAAATCTGAAATACGTCAATATGAATACTTTTTGAAGGCACTGTATAGGAAGTCCACAAGATTATAAAACTGTATTTAAGTGCCATTGTATTCTATCATATGACACTTGACTTGGGCTTTATGAACACGATGGACTGTGGATTCAATGTCTATCACCACCAAAGAACGTGGACCGCTCGCCCAGTGATCCCCAAAAAAGCAGGCTAGCAAAAACCACATCGCCACAAGGGAGTCGGAATTTAAACCGGAGTCTCTAAAAACACCATGCAGCGATCCAAAAAAACATGTGACAGATTCAGCAACTGGGCATATGCCGCAGATTATGCCACCGCAACAAGATGAAAATACAACTCATACATTTACAAGCATTAACTTCCCTGAAAACCCTCCGCTCAGCCATCTGTTATAGATACGTACCAGCACACAATACTCTTGTCCGTATTTCTTTCCCTTTTGATTGGCCAACTTTCTTCCATTACCATTTCCGTGTGTTAGATCATTTATTTATGTACTCATTTCCCTTCATGCCTCATAATGGCGCGGAAACACAGCCAATATGCAATTATCCCTGGCACGGAACGGCATGGCACAGCACAGACTGAATGGAGTCCTCAAACCAGCTTTAACACCACCAGCCTACGCAGTATGCACTGCCTCTGCCCATATGATTTCATGCTAGGATTTACATCAACACAAACGGGTGAAATTCTGTGAGGCGTGAACAGTGAATTCCCAGCAGGACAGATGTTGGCAAGTCATGGGGACACTGGGATGGGTTAGTATTGCCAAACATATCAACATCGCTGACATTAAGGGGCCAGTTTCCCATACCCATATTACGTCTAGTCCTGAACTAAAAAAACATAGACATTTTCCATTGAGCATGTTTTTTAGTCCAGGACTAGGCTTACCGGAGTCTTAACAAAAAAATTATATAAAAAAAAAGAAGATATGACTATATGTTAACTAATTTATCCTTAAATGTATTCATACATAGTATAAATGTTTTATATTTGTGTCCATATTGTCCTTGAGTTTCTAGTAGATAGACCATATGGTTCAAGAGAAAATAGCCTAATTAACAAACAAAAAACATCTAATCAACAATTACATTATTTTCAATTAACTCTGCAACTCTTCCAACAATTGACTTTTTTCACAACTGCCACCAGTTTGACGCCAACACATTGACAAAAAAGACATTGAAATAGTAAAATAAATGCTATTGTGTGTGTAAAAAAAATAAGTATATTTCATGCTGAAACCCTAATTTTAATCAATGAATCAATCAAAAGTATTTATAAAGCCCTTTTTACATTAGCAGATGTCACAAATTGCTATACAGAAACCCAGTCTAAAACCCCAAACAGCAAGCAATGCAGATGTAGAAGCATGGTGGCTAGGAAAAACTCCCTAGAAAGACAGGAACCTAGGAAGAAACCCAGGCTCTGAGGGGTGGCCAGTCCTCTTCTGGCTGTGCCGGGTCGAGATTATAAGAGTACATKGCCATTGAGGCCAGATTAATATCTTGAAGAACAAAGCTGCAATATGTAACTTATTGGGCGACCCGACCAAATTCACATAGAAACATGAGTTATAGCTCTGTCATTCTCATTGAAAGCAAGTCTAAGAAGTGGTAGATATGTTCTATGTGCGCTATTTCTATGCTTCCCCTTCTTAAATTTTGTTTTTGCTTCTTTTACTTTTGGTTTTGTACACCAGCTTCAAACAGCTGAAAATACAATATTTTTAGTTATTGAAAAGATAGTTCACAGCGGTTTTGATGGTAGAACGATTTTCTACACTGCTTTGCTTGTTTTGTCACAAACTGAAATTAGKCTAATTATTATAATTTTGTAAACCAGGAAATGGCAGAGCGATTTCTACATATTGCACCTTTAAAACACCAATGGCATTCACTAAGGTGATGGTTTATATTCAGGATAATGTTTTACTGCTTTGTCATAAAAAAATGTATGTAAAAATAATCTTATTTAATTATTTCACATATACTAAACAAAAATAGAAATGCAACATGCAACGATTTCAAAGATTTTACTGAGTTACAGTTCACATAAGGAAATCAGTCAATTKAAATAAATTCATTAGGCCCTAATSTATGGATTTCACAYGACTGGGAATACAGATATGCATCTGTTGGTCACAGATATCATAAAAAGGGACGTATATCAGAAAACCAGTTAGTATTTGGTGTGACCATTTGTCTCATGCAGTGCGACATCTCCTTCGCATAGAGCTGATCAGGCTGTTGATTGTGGCCTGTGGAATGTTGTCTCACTCTTCTTCAATGGCTGTACGAAGTTGCTGGATATTGGCGGGAACTGAAACACAGTGTCAATCCAGAGCATCCCAAATATGCTCAATGGGTGACATGTCTGTGAGTATGCAGGCCATGGAAGAACTGGGACATTTTCAGCTTCCGGGAATTGTGTACAGATCTTTGCGATATGGGGCCGTGCATTATCATCCTGAAACATGAGGTGATGGCAGCGGATGAATGTCACGTCAATGGGCCTCAGGATCTTGTCAGKGTATCTCTGTGCATTCAAATTGCCATCAATAAAATGCAATTGTGTTCGTTGTCCGTAGCTTATGCCTGCTCATACCATAACCCCACCGCAAACCATAGGGGCTCTCTGTTCACAACTTTGACATCAACAAGCCACTTGCCCACACAACGCCATACACGTTGTGAGGTCAGTTGGCCAAATTCTCTAAAACAACGTTGGAGGTGGCTTATGGTAGAGAAATTAACATTAAATTCTCTGGCAACAGCTCTGGTGGACATTCCTGCAGTCAGCATGCCAATTTCACGCTCCCTCAAAACTTGKGACATCTGTTGCATTGTGTTGTGTGAAAAACTGCACATTTTAGAGTGGCCTTTTATTGTGCCCAGCACAAGGTGCACCTATGTCTTGATGCCACACCCAGGGATGCAAACTGGTGAGGGCCCAAAAAGGTGACACTTTTTTTGCACTGAAACATGCAAAATATCCCTGCTTGGGRGAAATGCAGGTTTTAACTAATTAAAAAACRAAGAATATGATCTACATGATCCGTCTCTGTGTGTAAAATAAAAGGTGGTTATGTGAACCTAACTCACAGCTACAATTTTTTAAAGAAAGCAAACCAATSTTATTTGTTGCCTAGACTTTACTGCAAATGACACTCAAGTCTTGAGARAAAACAAAACACTAATATTGMAGTTAGCCATGACAGCCTTTATAATAGAACGCTTGGGAACACACACATCTAAATACTGCACTTGTGAAAAAAACTAAGTAGAAATAGAATGAAACAAACAGTCATTCTATTTTTGCTCTATTATTTTGGCCACTATAGTAGACGTCGATCAAGGCTACATGTGTGCAAAAATAACATTCACGAGTAAAAAAAAATATAATCCACCCTCACTCACGTGTTACTGTCAAGTTCAACACAACAAAAACAATATATTTGGGCTACACTGCACATGATTACATTGTACTGCCTATGGACATCTATTCTACAATGTGCCAACAGAGCTTGATACCCTTTGTTGGCATAATTGATCTCTTTCAGGCAGAGAGTACACCTGGCATACCCCTTTTTATCCACTGCATTGAAAAAGTGAGAAAGAGAGAATGTGTGTGGTGTTCCTTTCAACTCTATCGTGGCATACAGTTTAAGCCAGGCCCAGCTCCAGCTAAACTTGATCCCTGAATCCACTCCACGCCTCATTTTCCCCTAATTCCCTCATTMTGAAAATTAACCACATACTGTTGAGGGAAAACATTAGTTCACAGATAGTACTCTAGTTAGTTCGTTAACATTTCACACAGATTGCCARGGTCCAGTAAGCAACAAACRCATTATAACTTGAGGAMCGGCAAGGAGTCGTATACGTTACCAGTTAATACTATAGAGAATGGTTAGGTTACTGAAGTTAGCTAATCTGATGTTGTAGTGTTAGCTAGCTAACATTAACTGTCTGACCTTATTAGCCAGCTAATTGTCACACCATAAACTCAATTATTTTATCAGTTAAATTGGCCCAACATTTCTCTGGCTAGCTAACAGATAATTCGATCCAGTACTGTAGCAAAATAATTAACTTGTTTGGGATAGGGGGCAGTATTTTGACGTCCAGATGAAAAGCCTGCCCAAAGTAAACTGCCTGTTACTCAGGCCCAGAAGCTAGGATATGCATATAATTGGTAGATTTGGATAGACAACACTCTAAAATAATGTCTGTGAGTATAACAGAACTGATACTCTAAAATAATGTCTGTGAGTATAACAAAACTGATATGKCAGGCGAAACCCCGAGGACAAAAATCCCSCAAAATCCCMCAAAAATAAAAAATTCAGCCTACCACTATGTTCAATGGCTGTCACTTTTATTATAAAGCGAAGTCCTCCSAAATTGCAGGTCCTAGGGCTTCCACTAGATGTCAACAGTTATAGAAAGAGTTTCAGGCTGTTTTTTGGAAAAATKAGCCAGAAATTGTAGTTTTTCTAGGTGGCTCCCATTTTGGCTGTAATGTTTCCAAGCGCATAAATGAGAGCGCGTTCTTTGGTATTTTTCTCCGGTAAAGACAATAATGATTCTCTGTCTTAAATTTTATCGTTTATTTATTTACGTATTAGGGTACCTAAGGTTTGATTATAAACATTGTTTGACTTGTTTGGAAAAATGTATTAGTAACGTTTGGGATTAATTTTGTATACATTTTGATGGAGGGAAACTGGGTGGATTATTGACTGAAGCGCGCCAGCTAAACTGAGTTTTTATGGATATAAAGAAGRACATTATCGAACAAAAGGACCATTTGTGATGTAACTGGGACCTTTTGGAGTGCCAACAGAAGAAGATCATCAAAGGTAAGGCATTTATTATATCGCTATTTCTGACTTTCGTGTCGCACCTGCCTGGTTGAAATATGTTTTTCATGGTTTTGTATGCGGGGCGCTGTCCTCAGATAATCGCATGGTGCGCTTTCGCCGTAAAGCCGTTTTGAAATCTGACACAGCGGCTGGATTAACAAGAAGTTAAGATATTGTTAWATGTTAAATATTTATAATTCTGTAGTTTGAATTTCGCGCTCTGCAATTTCACCGGATGTTGTTGAGGTGTCCAGCTAGCGGCACGCCTTTCCCAAAGTTAACAATGCTAACAATACTTGTTCCACAACACTTTCTCCCTCACCTCAAACTTTCCAAATGCCAGTTGTTTTTCGGTTACAGCTCATGAAGTACGCTTCACCACCTTCTCACCCACCTCTTTGTTATCGTTCAGGGGGCGCGCTGCTGTAGCTGGTAAACTGCCATTCCCCTCTCTGCTCTTTCCAGAGCACGCGCTGATGCTATAACTAGCACATTGGTTGTCTCTTCTCTCTTCAGTCGCTACATTCTGTTGTTATGTGAACGATTGGCTGAGCCTTGAATACAGTCAGTATTGCTCCAAACGCGCATCACTCGTTCGCATACAGCCAGTACTGATCTAAAGCCCCACATTTTTTTCATCGGATCTACACGAATCACGTAGGTCACCTATTTTGGATTCAAAACGGCAAATTCCGCTGACAGGTGACTCGTTTGCGTCACTGCACACCTATCAGGTGGATGGATTATCTTGGCAAATTATAAATGCTCACTAACGAGAATGTAAACAAACTTGTGCACAAAATTTAGAGAAATAAGCTTTTTGTGTGTATGGAAAATATCTGGGATATTTTATTTCAGCTCTTTAAACATGGGACCAACACTTTACATGTTGTGTTTATATTTTTGTATATTTTTGACAAGGCCACACAGAGGGCCAGAGATAATTACAGACACCTGTGATAATCTGAAGTACCCAAAAGGGCCACTCGATGTCTTGTGATAGATTACATAAAATCCTTGAAAGATACCAACATTCTAGTAGTTTCAAATGTTTCCAGTAATATACCCTCATTTTGCAAAACTACCCGTGTCAAAGAGACCCCTCCAGAGTTCATACATCATTACAATCAAACATAGTGGTGGGAAAAAGTCCAACTTCTCCAACACTCCCTTTGAAAACATCTCAGCTATCCAAATCACTCCCTGGGGCAGCGCTGTGTACATTATTACAGGAAGACGCCTTACTTTGGAGCCTCCGCCTGTCAAATGTGGTGTCAAAAAACCTGACCAATTTCTGCCTGTTTTGTGACAAAATGAAAGGGAGGACAGGTAAATAGAGATGGCCTGCAGTAGAAAATACAGTTCTTATCTGTGCCTTGTCTAAACCCGTGAGGCGCATTGGACAACCAGGGGGAACTCACTGCTGCAGATCTAATAGAACAGATGTAATAGAATGGGACATACAGTACATTAACTGAGTAATACTGTAAGACCCATTTTCTGTAATGCAAAACCACTCGGAGGGATAGACGTCTGTCTGTTCAGAGCGAATAGACTGCCTAAATATATTGCATTGTTCTGGCTGTGCTTAAGTTACCCATGATATCATCAGTCATGCTCCCTCATGCACGTACAGGCACGCACACACACAAGTACACACACTCAATTGTAAATCATGTCATCTCATTCCCTCAATTAYCAGAGCTTGACAATAACCTATGGTGATCACCCTATAAAGAAATAAATTGAAAGAGCAAGGTGAAGGGGAAAATAAAAATGTCAGTTAAGTACAAATGTGACCTTGGTCATTTGAGCACAAAAATCACTCTTGAATATGATTCAACCCAGTGATTGTAGAAATGTGGCCCCCATAACCCTACAATATGCATGTGATGTCAACCAATGACACCTGTATGTAAAACCAATGACAATTCTTTTCTCCACAAGAGAGCCTCTATTGGACCAAATCATCCAAGAATGGAAAGCCTGTGCTAGGTTTTACTCTTTTGTTAAATGCCAAACTTACACCCAGCCCCTAATCCCTAAGCATTCCTTCAGACTTAAATGGGACAAAAAGGTTTGAGCAATGTGGTAACAATTCCAGCCAGCCTATCAGAAGGTAAGGTGAAGTAATAATCAAACGACTTTAAACATGTCTAATCCTTTCAGATCTGAGGTAATGCCAAGGGGGTAGGGGCTAAGGGTCAATTTGAAATTCAGCATCTATTGCCTTACATCACTTGTGTACATCAAAAGGATGGAAACTTTAAGTCATACAGAAAAGATAAGAAATTCTGCACATCGCAACTCAGTGAAAACGTTGACATTGACATCTAGAAATGCGAGTGGTCGGTAGGACTGATATAGATAAAAACAGGGAATAAAATGCTTCTCTCCAAGGAGAAGACACGATGGTCTACTACAAAATGCAAAAAATACTTCAAGCAAGAAACTGCCTCAGGCTTAAAACCTTAGTTTGGGATAAGTCTACTTTCAGGTTGACTTGCATAAATAGCGGTCACATGGGCAAAGCTGTAGTATGTGAACAGTTGTGCTTCTGTCCTCCACACTAAAACACCAAGTTCAAAGCCAAGTTTAATTTAACATCTGTCACATACATCTTGTTTTTAAGTTTTATGTGTCCAAGGCCCATACAAATTAGATATTCACTCACATTGTGCAATGGTAAGTGGCATTCTTGACACTTTTTCCCCCTTGACGGAACATAAATAACTGAATGAGTGAGAGTGTGTGGCTACTTTACAGGTAGCTCTCTCATTGAGCAGATAAAGAATAAAAAACGGGGGGAGAGGACAGAGGATAATAAACAGGAAACCCTAATCTAGAGAGGGTCAATCAAACAAAGTCTAAGTAGAGGCAGAAGAGGATTTGAGAGGCTACAGGACAACATGTCTCTCCTGGCCCCTATCAGAGATGACCGCTGATAAGCGCCGGGGCTCAATGTCATCTGATGTGGGCTGACAAGCCACTAGTGGCAGGACGTCACTCATCCTGAGTCATCCAATCAGTGCTCAGCTCACTCCGTACCGAGCAGGCCTGACATTACCCATCAACGACATGGGAACAAGACCAGAGGGACTGGGACGAGGACACATTGCAGAGCATAGGGCCACTGGGCAGCAGGACACAGAATCCCGGGTCAGGAAGTAGCCATTTTCCTAGATAGCGGCAACAAAAATGCTGTAGGGCATAAAAATAAAATAAACATTATTTTATTGTCACATACAGCAGACGGGTGCAGTGCAATGTGCTGTATTACAGAGTCAGCCATAGTAGTACGGCGCCTCTGGAGCAAATTAGGGTTAAGTGCCTTGCTCAAGGGCACATAAACATATTTTTCTGTGGCAGGTAACCTTGTCGGCTCGGTTATTTGAACCAGCGAGCTTTCGGTTATTGGCCCAAACGCTCTAACTGCTAGGCTAACTGCCGCCCCATACTGGTCACTGTAGCTAACGTAACTCTATAAACTTTCACATCAAGCTCACATAGRCTCTCATTTGTTACTAAGGCACTTGGATATATACAGTGTACATGTTAGGTCACTATGTACGTATAAGGCAGGATTTTACTTACAGTTCATTGAAATGTCATGTCATCATCAAATAAACGGTATGTTAACATACGTACATGGTAATAATTCCAATGCATCATAAATGGAGCCACAGAATGAGATGTTTTCATTCCCTCATCTGTTTATTCACTACCCAAAATAGAGGCGGACTCCTCAATCTCATCAAAAACACAGAACAGACACATGCCGCAAACTATGCATGTAATTAATTGTAGCTTTCCTGGGTGATGATAAGCATCACAGAGACACGCTGGGTATGATTAATACTGCCATGCACTRCATTTTTATTATTTCCATGGTAACAAAACATTAAAGGCCTAGCTACATAAGCCCTCCCCACCAACACATACACATGCACAACAGCATGAACACATGAACACACACACACACAAACGTTTGTTACAATGGGAATCAGGGGGAAAAATGTGAACCGGGGGAAAAAATGGGAATTTCCAAGAGTTCGGATGAGGGGAGGGAGGGATAGAGGAGGTAGACTTCTGCTGAGTTCAATTCATAAAGACTTTCCTCATGACATCTTTAATAATATTTTKAAGGGGGAGATAGCAGTCGGAGCGGGACAGATTTTTTGGTACAGTGGCCGCCCGTCGACATCCCACCTGCTCCCCCCAGATCTCATCCAGCTCCTGCCCGCAATCCCACAATGTTATAATTACACATCTTAAAAACCACCATCTTATGCATTATACTGTGCAATGAATGCATGATTTCATAAGACCCTTTCTGTTTGGAATAATGTCATGTTATTAAAAGAAACTCCAGTGTAAACAAACTAATTTGAAGCAGCCCAGACAAAAAGTCCCTGCAAGACCGAATACAATTATGGGGGGAATTAGGAACTTTCCACTTCCAAAATCATCTCAACTCGAACTGTTAGTAAGATAAAGGAAAGGCAACAAATAGGCTAGACTGACTACTGCCCAATCATGGGCCATTATCTCATTGCCTTTAGAAAATGATTAACAACATAGGCTACTTTCCCGTGAGAACTGCAAGCTGACAATTGCTTTTATAATTCATCACAAGTGGCCACTGACTCAATCACATCAGATAATTGTTTTTGCCACCACTACTGTTTGAAGCCATCGCGCGAGCCGTTTGTGTAACATGCACCCCAGTTAGAGGTGGGGAGAGGAGAGGGACACAAGATTCATGTGATATAAAAGTGATTTTATAACAATTCACAGTGCATTTAAAACAGCAATACGACCATTATTAAATATTTTGCGGGACTAAAATAATATTTTCACCACAAATTTGACCGCCCGCCCGCAGCATGAACCATTCAGGCTGCGCAGCACACTTCTCTGTCGGGTCCGACACGGGAGTCCCGCGGTAATGCAGGGCTCTAGGTGGAGACACCTCAACAGTTGGCTTCCAGCACTGTTTCATTCACGCCCCATTTAGTCACCTGGCTCAGGGTCTCTCTGGATTTTTCCCCCCTCTATCACCTATTTTTATTCTTCTACACTCTATCCCCCAGAGAGACAGAAATGCAACACTGTATAATTCTTAGATAATCACTGAAATTGAAAAGAGGAGGGTCAACTATTAAATGAGAGGTGACATTTGAAAGTTATGTTTCTAAGGAAACCTGGTTTGCATTTCATGAAGACGATGGTGGTTAGAAATCAGTTCAGAGGTTGCAAGTTGCACAATAATGTGATGATGGTTGAAATATTAGACAAGGCAATATGGAATATTTTGAAAGGTATTATGAAAACCTTTGAAACTTGAATCTGGTCGTCCATTTTGTTCCTCCAGGTTTTAACTATGAACCGAAACTTACACATTGTGACTGTGTAAGGAAAAAAATAAAATGTTCTTGGCATATTCATCACTAAAGGGGATAGAATTATAAAACCTACATGTTATGAATGGGCGGGCCACAGATGAGGTCAAGTTATTAGTAAATTCTTGATCTATCGATGACAACAGCATTAGGGAAAGGGATTAGGCAGGACACATCTTGGAACAAAGTAATCCACATATTAGGTTATAGATCTCTCTGGGGACGGAGCATCTTCTTGGAACTGCTGTGATGGTCAGAAGTGAAATGCTTGGGGCTCTCCACCTCAGAGTCTGGGTTTTATGAGAAATGGTCAGGTCTCAAGCCACACATTCAGTTTAGTGTGAGGAGAGCCTTGACCTTGTGAAAATACTTCTGTGAGGATAAGACAGCTCACAATCAATACCTTTATACACAAACTGAAACATATCAAGCATGCATGTATGGTAGTACGCACACACATCCCATGCCTGTCCGACACACACACACACACACACACACACACACACACACACACACACACACACACACACACACACACACACACACACACACACACACACACACACACACACACACACACACACACACACACCTCTAACATACACATCTAGATGTGTATAAGAGACAGCACACACACACACACACACACACACACACACACACACACACACACACAGTAGTAGTAGTCTTTAATATTGAACTGGGGAGATAACGCTAATGCACTATTCCTGCCTGCATACTGTAAATCCTAGCACTGCCTGTTCCTGTTCGCCTTAATGAGTTATTGAAGCATAATTAATTCACGGTGAATTCCTAAATTGAAGTCAGAGTTTCCATTACGATTAGGGAGCGCCGTGTTTAAGAAGAGTTTCGCCGTCATGCCTCAGATATCGCTTAATATCTGGCCCCTTCCCCTACATCTCTCCTCATCTTCAGGAGAGTAGAAAAAGAAAGCTAATTTTCTTGAGGCTTTCATGGATTTAAATAATCATTTTATTTTGTCTGGGAACTCTAACCCTCTCATTATGTTGATGGAGAGGAATAACAGTGAGAAACACAGGGATGAGGGAGAGGAGACATGCCTCGTATCCCCTAAGCTCTAATTCGACAAGAAGTGGGTCAGCTCATGAGGAATTTAATTTGAACAGATGTCAATTAATACCCATTATGCCTGCTCTTTCAGGAGGCTGCTGAATGATCTTCATCTCATGTTCTCGGAGCCGAGTCTTAGATGAGAGATTCAAAAAGATTTTACATGATATAGTCCTCATTTCTCCACTGTGCTGGTTGAATTGATAGCGCTAGGACATTAGGTAGCTAGGCCTCTCTGTTACAGGGTAAATGGAGTGTTCCGGTTCTAGGCGAGTTCAATAGATAGATGTGCTTTATTCCCTTACAGAATGTTGAAAAACAGACACTTCAAAATGTCTTGACGTTCAGGATTCTAGAGAACATCTCCCAGTTCTCTTTTAATTGCGTAAGCTCCGGCAATTATGTAAGAATAATATTATGTTCAATACATTCAGGCACCACTTCAAAGGACTGAGATGAATAAAGTTGACTAAGTTCTTTAAATATACGGAACCAGTCAAAAGTTTGGACACACCTACTCATTCAAGAGTTTTTCTTTATTTTTACTATTTTCTACATTGTAGAATAATAGCAAAGACATCAAAACTATGAAATAACACATATGGAATCATGTAGTAACCAAAAAGTGTCACACGTACCAACAGACGGGTGTGATCATTCTATAGTGGTCCCTGTTGCGTATGATCAAACCGGTGTGATTAGAACGCTTGATTAGAACGCTTATCATAGGTGTCCATTAAAATATATGCAATAATCGGAATGCATTATTTGTCACCAGTMSTTGCGAATAAAACTGTAAATACAGTATGCTACATACATACATACAGTATGTGCCTACAGCAGAAACGACAACACGATATACAGAAAATAAGGAACTTACTTTGATAGGAACGCACAAGGAAAACAACAAGGAAGGCAAAGCAAGCACCAGCAAGAAAATGTTCCAATTCTTGCAAGACTGCACAAATTATTGCATACTTGATCTGCGCAAACATGAGTGATGTGCGGGGAGCTCTCCTCAAAGAGAGAAGTTTATCYGGCTCAGTAAAGTGTCAAACATAACTCACGCTGGGGCGACCATTAGAGATATTTGGAACTCACATGTGAAAAGGTTGAACAAATCAAAATATATTTTATATTTCAGATTCTTCAAAGTAGCCATCCTTTGCCTTGATGACAGCTTTGCACACTCTTAGCATTCTCTCAACCAGCTTAATGATGTAGTCACCTGGAATGCATTTCAATTAACAGGTGTGCCCTGTTAAAAGATACTGTGTGGAATTTCTTTCCTCCTTAATGCGTTTGAGATAATCAGTTGTGTTGTGACAAGGTAGGGGTGGTATACAGAAGATATCCCTATTTGGTAAAATACCAAGTCTATATTCTGGCAAGAACAGCTCAAATAAACAAAGAGAAATGACAGTCCATCATTGCTTTAAGACATGAAGGTGAGTCAATACGGAAGATGTCAAGAACTTTGAAAGTTTCTTCAAGAGCAGTCGCAAAAACAATCAAGCACTATGATGAAACTGGCTCTCATGAGGACCGCCACAGGAAAGGAAGGACCCAGAGTTACATCTGCTGCAGAGGATAAGTTCATTAGAGTTAACTGCGCCTCAGAAATTGCAATCCAAATAAATGCTTCACGGAGTTCAAGTAACAGACACATCTCAACTGTTCAGAGGAGACTGCGTGAATTAGGCCTTCATGGTTGAATTGCTGAAAAGAACCACTACTAAAGGACACCAATAAGAAGAAGAGACTTGCTTGGGCCCAGGACATTAGACTGGTGGAAATCTATCTCAAAGTCCAAATTTGAGATTTTTGGTTCCAACCGCTGTCTTTGTGAGAAGCAAAGTAGGTGAAAGGATGATCTCCACATGTGTACTTCCCACCGTGAAGCATGGAGGAGGTGGTGTGATGGTGCTTTTCTGGTGACACTGTCGTGATTTATTTAGAATTCAAGGCACAATWAACCAGCATGGCTACCACAGCATTCTGCAGCGATACTCCGTCCATCTGGTTTGAGCTTAGTGGGACTATCATTTGTTTTTCAACAGGACAATGACCCAACACATTTCCAGGCTGTGTAATGTCTATTTGACCAAGAAGAAGTGTGATGGAATTCTGCATCAGATGACCTGGCCTCCACAATCACCCGACCTCAACCCAATTGAGATGCTTTGGGATGAATTGGACCGCAGAGTGAAGGAAAAGCAGCCAACAAGTGCTCAGCATATGTGGGAACTCCTTCAAGACTGTTGGAAAAGCATTCCAGGTGAAGCTGGTTGAGAGAATGCCAAGAGTGTGCAAAGCTGTCATTCAGGCAAAGGGTGGCTACTTTGAAGAATCTAAAATATATTTTAATTTGTTTAACACATTTTTTGTTACTACATGATTCTATGTGTTATTTCATAGTTTTGATATGTTCACTAATATTCTACAATGTAGAACATAGTGAAAAATTAAGAACAACCGTTGAATGAGGTGTGTCCAAACTTTTGACTGGTTCTGTATATTTAAAGAACTGGGAAGCGTTATTTACTGCCTTACACCATAATTTGCAAATAAATTCATTAAAAATCCTACAATGTGATTTTCAGATTTTTTTTCTTCTCATTTCGTCTGTCATAGTWGAAGTGTACCTATGATGAAAATTACAGGCCTCTCTCATCTTTTTAAGTGGGAGAACTTGCACAATTGGTGGCTGACTAAATACTTTTTGCCCCACTGTATATATATATATATACATATATATATATATATATACACAGTGCCATACCTTGGTAATTGCCACAAGAACATGTAAGGCAGTAAGTAACGCGTTGGCCATTAGAGATGCCCAGTTACTTTTGATGATATATCATATCGTTTTCACAATATTACAACATTATTTTAGCGCTAGTTGGCTGTACCTGCACAAACTACAGTATTAATCCTTAAAGCTTGTTCTCCATCCTCTTTTTAAATAGGGAGCCAATTTGTTTTCAGTTCTTTTATTTCCATTACTGATCAAAACTCGTTTTCTCATGACTCTCTCGTCACTCTGCAGCAGACATATGGTGAGCAATAKGTTTGGAACATCGAATCGCAAATCACAGTATCAATACATATAGAATTGTGAAAATCGCATAAGTATCGTACCTAAGTATCATGATAATAACATATCGTGAGGTTCCTGGCAAATCCCAGTCCTATTGACAATATTTCCTTCTGAAAGCACACACTTCAATTCATTGCGTCCTCAACTGTTTTGGAGGAGAAGGTCCAAGGTCCCTTTCCTCTGACCTTCTCCTCTAAATAATTTTGAGAAGAAGGCTAGGAAAGAAGATGTGATGCATCCAGGAAAGATTAATTGAGAAAGAGACACTTACTTGAGGGTGAACTGCTCCACTGTGGAATTGGGCACCAGGTAGAGGAAGATGTTGAGGGTCTCTCCTGGCTTCAGCGACTTCTCAGGCAACCTCAGGAACATGTTCTTATCCAGCTGCTTGTCCACCACCAGCTGCTTCTGGCTGGAATGGTACAGGCTGATGCTACCAATGCGGAGGAGGGGATGTTGAGAGGGAGGCTCGCCCCGTGATCCTCCTCTGCGGCCCGAGCTCTCGCCGCACTCCCCTCCGCTGTCCGGGTCATGGAGGGTGTAGTACAGCTCGGCCTGGAGGGACTCCCCGCTCAGCTCCAGGACCAGGCTGTCGCTGGAGCTTTTCCTGCGTCCCAGAGGGGCCACATTGGTGTTGAACCAGGTGGGGGGCAACTCCAGCTGGGCCAAGCACTGGGCAAGGTTTCCCCGGAGGCGGCATGACGTCTTGATCTCGCGCACATCCCGGAAGCCGTGGAGCCTGACGCAGGGCAGCTTGTCCTGGACCTTGAAGTCATCCCAGTCGCGACCGGCGATGTAGAAGAGCACCTGGACCACGGGGTTGCTAGATAACACCCTCGACTGGACGATGAAGGCCCGGACCTTCCAGTTGACCGTTAGCCGCCCGAGGATGTCCAGAGGGCTGGAGGGCTGGAGGAGGTCCTTGGATAGGCTCTGGTCCTGGGTGAACGGGCCGAAGGTTATGTTAACGGCGGGAAACTCCTTGGTCTGGAAGACCACAAAGCTCTCGGAACGCTGGAGAGGGTGTTTGTTGGTGGGGCTACCGTTGCTTTGGCCCGAGGACCTGGTCTCTCGCAGGAAGAAGGCCAGCTGGGCGTTGGAAAGCTTGAAGTTGGCGGGAAGGTAGATGTCCGGAGGGGTGGGGGTGGGGGTGACTGCCGAAGATCTCAAGAGAGCATCTGAGCTAGTCGGGGATACTTTACCTGCAAACGCTGAACACAGAGAGATAGAAAGAGAGAGAGTAAAGGGTTAGAATCTTTACAATGCAACATGTATTTTCCATTTTTGCAAATTACAACAGCTCTTCACATGAAACTGCCACAGATAACAATAATTATCTGATAAAGAACAGTATGTGTCAAGTGGCCTGCAGGCAGATTGCCCATTGTGTCCAATGAAACGGGTTGTATAAGTAAACAAGCTGCATGACTCTGATTTTATCGTACCTGCTGTTCACAAGATAAACAGCTCAACACCACACACTCAACCAGTTGTTCCTCGAGTTCAATAACACACCAATAGTCAGTTTTAAAACTGACAGAGAAGCTAACGAATGGACAAAACACACAAGCTTTCAAAACAACAAGATATTTGACAAAATGTAAAAGTGAAATAGGGAGATACTTTAGAACAAAATAAAGTGGGAACAAACACTCAAACGTGTTATCGAATGACAAACTCTGGGAAAAGAGAACAAATAAAAACATGTGCCCCCAAGCTATAAAATACAATCTGCTCAGACACAGGACACAGTCATAAAAAAACAGCATTGATGTTACATACTTATCAATAGTACCAAGAACATGAAATAAATGTGCCAAAGCCTTTCCAGACAGACCAAATCAGAGATTAAAAGTCCCATATTCCAAATCGCCTGGCATTGAAAGTATATATCCTCAAATAGCCCTTCAAAAGAGTATATCCAATCATCAGTAGAGAGTGAGTTTGCAGTCACCAAGTTAACAGATTGCCAGTTTWAAAAAAAAACTCCACGTTTCTCTCATAAATCTCCTCAGATATTCGCAGTACTAGAACAGATTCCTGGTGGTTCCCCTGCTTGCGCTGCGGCACACAGCTGTGGGGGATCTACAGAAGTTCTTGAACTTGTGCTTATGTTCCCTTTGGTGCAGTCGTGGTCCACAGCATAAACCCACAGAAGCTCTTTGAATCCAGTCCACACATGTAGCTCCACTCTGGCAGCTGTCCCTGATAGACCAAACCCCTCTTCGCAAGCCCGGGTTTAATACTGTAGACAAAGCCTTGACACCGCCCTGTCTCGCCACACCTAGCCTCAGTCTATAATCAACATTTGAGCTCCCAGACAGCGCTAAGACACACAGGCCTCAAAGGACTCTTGCACCACACACACACACTCGTAAAAAAAAATACTGTTCAGCTCGATTCATCCTCTCCCACTGGACATGTTCAGGAAGAGGCTTTCGTGTTTGTGTGAGGCAGAGTGTGTGAGTGAATGAGTGTCTATGTGTGTTGGACGGGAGGGGTGGGAATGGGGGAGGGATGTACTACTTGAATGCATTCAGGCAAAGAGAGTGAGCGGGAGAAAGAGAGAAAGGGGGGGATTAGGTAAAGATCATAGTTGAATTAGCTCGGCCTGTCCCCTCTTCTTCTGCCACGGCCCCCCGAGAAAGATAATGAGGATGCCTGGGGAGGGTTGGGGGTGGGGGATTGACTACTTCTGTCCCCCAAGTGCCTGGAATTCCTACAATAAAATAGAAAGGAATTATTGGATGTGTGTGTGGTCCAAGCCTACACTCAGCATCACGCTCAATAGGGGGTCGAAAAGATGAAGGGGCCTGTTGTTCATTCCACCAGGAACCGTTTCACTTATTTCCACATCAAGAACATAAACAGAACAATTCTCATCTCGTAATGGGATAGATGTTCTTGAACACTTTTTATCAGTTCTTGTCAGTCATGTACCGATTTTCCACAGGGCTACGGCTGATTCTGCGCATCTGCTTGAGTAGCCTCTGCCGAGTTCCCAACAACCAATGTTCTGATATTCAGGGAAAATGGAAAGAGAGCCCATGACTCGACTTCCGCTTATGGACGTTAACAAGGCAACACTACATTTGAACTCTTCCTCCACATTTATTGGACTGGTTGAACAGTATTCCCAGTACAGTTTTTTTCCCTTCTCGTCAATACCATTATSTAGAGGGTCTAATTTCAGGCATATATTTTACGCCTGCTACATTAGTTTACTGCTTGAGGAACATGAGTACATTTCTGCCGAGTGGTCTGAACCATATGGTGTGCTCCTGCAGTGTGGTTAGACTCTGGCAGTCTGAGGGCCAGGCAATGAAGTACCTCTTAAGGGGTCTGACATGATACTCTCAGCTCTGCAGAGCAGCGCCGTTCCATTACGAGACATTAGCTACTTGAGTGTCTCTTCATCCCTTTCTAAACACGCGTTATGCACACAACTGATTGCTCTTGTTTAGTTCCCCCTCCCTCCTTCTGTGTACTCCAGCCCGATGTACGGGCTGATTGAGGGGGCATGATTTACGGGCCCAAATGCACTGGGGGTGCTCCTCCTTTCACTTTTCCTTTGCTGCTGTATCAAAGTGGGGTCGGGGTGGATGGGGGCGCAGATGGGGCTTACAACAGGAAACCTGATACCCCCCCCCCCCTATTTGGCTTCCTATTAGACATAAGGGCCAAATTGATTGGCTTCTCTTCCTGTTGCATGCTCCGTTACATGATACCCATCTGTTGGGTGGGGGATATCAATGAGTAGCTAGCATCACCTCAGGGTTCTTTCCATCTATCAGGTCACTTTCCCTGATGGGGATTAATGAAAATGTCTGACCACAATTGGATGTTGAGGTTGGGGCTATTTCATTACCATTTAGAGCCAATCCGCAGTTTACGAAACACAACGATTAGTAGCGCAACGCAGTACGTGAATGTCATTTTTCATCACAAAATGGGTGGTTCCTTGTAGTACGCAGTCCTGCCTACGGCGCAATGCAACGCAATTTCCTCTGCATTTTTTTTATGGAGAATATTATTGCTTGCACGACGGTGGGGGCAGTGTTGTGTAGATAATGAGGCTGTATTTTACCACAAACTCGCTTGGTTGAAATGGAACCAGAAAAATAGCTTTAGCTCCTTTCTTTTTTGGCACAAAGTTGTTTCACAAAAATAATGAACTCTACATCGATCACTTTAAACTGCTATAAAAAGTAAGCACCAGTGTTGCTATAAATCTGTGAACTAAAGTGATGGGCTCGGTTTCCCCCTTATCCCATAGGCTACTCCAAGACACCGCCGGCGGAGAAGAGGTATTCGGAGTGGACTTTTAGTCCAACTCAGGAGACATGCACACCATCTACTGCTTTTGAGTATTTTACTCGCTAATGTTCAGTCCCTGGATAATGAAGTAGACTAGCTCAGGGCAAAGATCTCCTTCCAGAGAGATATCAGGGGCAGTAACATACTATGTTTCACGGAATCATGCCTCTCTCCGAATATACTGTCCCTGTCCATACAGCCAGCTGGGTTCTCAATACATTGTGAGGATAGGAATAAAGAACTCTCGGGGAAGAAGGCGGAGGTGTATGTTTCATGGTGTGATTGTAGTAACGTACAGGAACTCGAGTCCTTTCGTTCACCCAACCTAGAAAACCTCACAATCAAATGCCGAGAACTAGAGAATTTTCTTYGGTTATCGTCACAGCCATGTACAGTCCCACTCAAGCCCATACCACGACAGCTCTCAAGGAACTACAAACTGGAAACCGCATATCCTGAGGCCGCATTTACTGTAGCTGGGGACTTTAATAAAGCAAATCTTAGGAAAACTCTACCAAAGTTTTATCATCACATTGTCTGTAGTACTCGCGCTTCAACAACTCTCAACCATTATTACTCTCCCTTCCGGGATGGATACAAGGCCCTTCCCCGCCCTCCCTTCGGGAAATCAGATCCCGACTGCATTTTGCTCTTCTCTTCCAATAGGCAGAAACTCAAACAGGAATTACCCGTGCTAAGGTCTATTCAATGCTGGTTTGACCAATCGGAATCCATGCTTCAAGAGTGTTTTGATCTTGCGGACTGGGACATGTTCCCGGGTTCCCTCTGTGAATAACATTGAAGTATACACTAACATGGTGACTGAGTTTATCAGGAAGTGTACAGGGGATGTTGTTCTCACTGTGACGATTAAAACCTATCCAAACCAAAAACCGTGGATAGATGGCAGCATTAGCGCAAAGCTGAAAGTGCAAACCCCCACAATTAACCACAGCAAAGTGACTGGGAATACGATTGAATACAAACAGTCCAGTTATGGCCTCCGTAAGACAATCAAACAGGCAAAACGTCAGTACAGAAAAAAGTGGAGTAGCACRGATTAAAAAGGGAAAACCAGCCACGTCGCGGACACCAACGTCTTGCTCCCCGACAAGATAAACAAGTTCTTCGCCCATTTGAGGATAGCACAGTGCTGCCGACACAGGCCGCTCCCGAGGACTGTGAGCTCTCATTCTCCGTGGCCAACGTAAGACATTTAAGCGTGTTAACCCTCGCAAGGCTGCCGTCCCTGCATCCCCAACCGCATCATCAGAGCATGCACAGACCAGCTGGCTGGAGTGTTTACAGACATATTCAATATCTTCCTATCCCAGTCTGCTTCCCTCACTTGCTTCAAGATGTCCACCATTCTTCCTGTAACCAAGAAAGCGATTGTAACTGAACAAATTACTATCGCCCCGTGGCACTCACTTATGTCATCATGAAGTGCTTTGAGCGGCTAGTTAAGGATCATATCACCTCCACCTTACCCGACACCCTAGACCCAATGCAATTCACATACCACCCCAATAGATCTATGGATGATGCAATCGCCATCACACTGCCCTATCCCATCTGGACAAGAAGAATACCTACAGTTTAAGTCGGAAGTTTACATATACCTTAGCCAAATACATTTAAACCCAGTTTTTCACAATTCCTGACATTTAATCCAAGTAAAAATGCCTTGTTTTAGGTCGGTTAGGATCACCACTTTATTTGAAGAATGAGAAATGTGAGAATAATAGTAGAGAGAATAATTTATTTCAGCTTTTATTTCTGGTGTAATACGTTTACATACACTCAATTAGTATTTGGTAGCATTGCCTTTAAATTGTTGAACTTGGGTCAAACGTTTCGGGTAGCCTTCCACAAGCTTCCCACAATAAGTTGGGTGAATTTTGGCCCATTCCTCCTGACAGAGCTGGTGTAACTGAGTCAAGTATGTAGGCCTCCTTGCCCGCACACGTTTTTTCAGTTCTGCCCAGACATTTTCTATAGGATTGAGGTCAGGGCTTTGTGATGGCCACTCCAATACATTGACTTTGTTGTCCTTAAGCCATTTTGCCACAACTTTGGAAGTATGCTTGGGGTTATTGTCCATTTGGAAGAACCATTTGCGACCAAGCTTTAACTTCCTGACTGATGTCTTGAGATGTTGCTTCAATATATCCACATCATTTTCCATCCTCATGATGCCATCTATTTGTGAAATGCACCAGTCCCTCCTGCAGCAAAAAACCCCACAACATGATGCTGCAACCGTGTTTCACGGTTGGGATGGTGTTCGGCTTGCAAGCCTCCCCCTTTTTCCTCTAAACATAACGATGGTCATTATGGCCAAACAGTTCTATTTTTGTTTCATCAGACCAGAGGACATTTCTCCAAAAAGTACGATATTTGTCCCCATGTGCAGTTGCAAACCGTAGTCTGGCTTTTTTATTGCGGTTTTGGAGCAGTGGCTTCTTCCTTACTGAGCGGCCTTTACGGTTATGTCGATAGAGGACTCGTTTTACTGTGGATATAGATACTTTTGTATCTGTTTCGTCCAGCATCTTCACAAGGTCCTTTGCTGTTGTTCGCAGATTGATTTGCACTTTTCTCACCAAAGTACGTTCATCTCTAGGAGACAGAACGCATTTCCTTCCTGAGCGCTATGACGGCTGCGTGGTCCCATGGTGTTTATACTTGCGTACTATTGTTTGTACAGATGAACGTGGTACCTTCAGGCATTTGGAAATTGCTCCAAAGGATGAACCAGACTTGTGGAGGTCTTTCTTTCTGAGGTCTTGGCTGATTTATTTTGATTTTCCCATGATGTCATGCAAAGAGGTACTGAGTTTGAAGGTAGGCCTTGAATTACATCCACAGGTACAACTCCAATTGACAAAAATTATGTCAATTAGCCTACAGAAGCTTCTAAAGCCATGACATCCTTTTCTGGAATTTTCCAAGTTGTTAAAAGGCACATTCAACTTAGTGTATGTAAACTTCTGACCCACTGGAATTGTGATACAGTGAATTATAAGTGAAATAATCTGTCTGTAAACAATTGTTGGGAAAATTACTTGTGTCATGCGCAAAGTAGATGTCCTAACCGACTTGCCAAAACTATAGTTTGTTAACAAGATATTTGTGGAGTGGTTGAAAAATGAGTTTTAATGATTCCATCCTAAGTGTATGTAAACTTCCGACTTCAACTGTAGCTAAGTAATGAACCATCATCCCAACCCATGAAGTTACTACCCTGCATGAATCTGCGGGTAGCTAATCAACCAGGTTCAATGTTAGCTAGCTAACATTAGGCTATAACTAGGCAAGCAAATGACTCTGAGATACGAATAATAAGATCATACATGTAACGTTAGCTAGCGAGCCAGCCAGCTAACGTTAGCTAGCTAACAGTACACTAACTTGAAATGAAACCACTTTCTATCAAAATTAGAAATGTGTAATATCTGAAAATGTATTAAGCTAGACTATCTTACCCGTATTCAGTAACAGTCAAAAGTTCAGACACACCTACTCATTCAAGGGTTTTTCCTTTATTAATTTTTTTACAATTTGTAGAATAATAGTGAAGACATTAAAACTATGAAATTACACATATGGTGTAACCCAAAAAAGCGTTAAACAAATCAAATATACTTTATATTTGAGATTCTTCAAAGTAGCCACCCTTTGCCTTGATGACTGCTTTGCACCCTCTTGGCATTATCTCAACCAGCTTCATGAGGTAGTCACCTGGAATGCATTTCAATTAACAGGTGTGCCTTGTTGAAAGTTAATGTGTGGAATTTCTTTCCTCAATGCGTTTGAGCTAATCAGTTGTGTTTTGACAAGGTAGGGGTGGTATACAGATGATAGCCCTATTTGATAAAGGACAAAGTCCATATTATGGGAAGAACACCTCAAATAAGCAAATACAAACGACAGTCCATTACTTTAAGACATGAAGGTCAGTCAATATGGAACATTTGAAGAACTTTGAAAGTTTCTTCAAGTGCAGTCGCAAAAACCATCACGCGCTATGATGAAACTGGCTCTCATGAGGACCACCACAGGAAAAGAAGACCCAGAGTTACCTCTGCTGCAGAGGATAAGTTTATTAGAGTTAACTCAGATTGCAGCCCAAATAAATGCTTCACAGAGTTCAAGTACCAGACACATCTCAATATCAACTGTTCGGAGGAGACTGCGTGAATCAGGCCTTCATGGTAAAATTGCTGCAAAGAAACCACTACAAAAGGACACCAATGAGAAGAAGAGACTTGCTTGGGCCAAGAAATATGAGAAAAAAGGAGATTTTTGGTTCCAACCGCCGTGTCTTTGTGAGATGCAGAGTGGGTGAATGGATGATCTCTGCATGTCTAGTTCCCACCATGAAGCACAGAAGAGGTGTGTTGGTGTTGGGGTGTTTTGCGAAAAGAAAAAAAAAATTCAAAGCACACTTAACCAGCATGGCTACCACAGCATTCTGCAGCAATATACCATCCCATCTGGTTTGTGCTTAGTGGGACTATCATTTGTTTTTCAGATGACCTGGCCTCCACAATCACCCGACCACAACCCAATTGAGATGGTTTGGGATGAGTTGGACCGCAGAGTGAAGGAAAAGCAGCCAACAAGTTCATACTGTAGTAAACATACTGTAGTAATACTGTAGTAATACATACTGTAGTAAACATGTGAAAGTGCCTAATTCCTTACATAAGGAAGAGCAGGCCATGTCTGTACTACAGAATGCGGGGCACGCGGGAGACCGGTGTTATTTCATAGTTGTGATGTCTTCACTATTATTCTACAATGTAGAAAATAGTAAAAATAAAGAAAAATCCTGGAATGAGTAGGTGTGTCCAAACTTTTGACTGGTACTTGCTTAATTAATTTGATTCAAATTATGTTTTTCCTATTCCAAGAAAAAAAAACTCTGGGTTTCCATTAGGATGGAATGGAAAATGTGGCGCTGTACAACGTGACGGTCGGCAGTATAGTACTGGGCTATTTAACTAACAAATCCCCGTAGGGCACGAGGAAGGAGTAGGCTGTCCTTGTAAATAAGAATTTGTTCTTAACTGCCTTGCCTAGTTAAATAAAGGTTACACTAAGAGCATAACATTTCTGCACCCTAATTTTCTAATTATTGTCTAACCAATACCCAAATGGAGATTAAGTGAAAAAAATCAGATTGATTTATCAAGACCAGTCCCCATATTTGCCTCAGAGCAGCGCAAAACTGTGCTAAAATAATTGTAGGCTTTTGCTTCTAACTTTTATATGCTCTTTAAATAAATATGAACATTAATTATGTGTGTTCGCTTGTTTTGTACTGTTCTGTAGTTTCGACCCAATGATTCGTCTGACAAACAAAGAACTTCACGTCCTACAGACCTAGTAATGGATCAAAGCTGGCGAGACATTCAATGATGTCATCTTCACAGACGAATCAACCGTGGCCCTTGAGCAATTTGCTCATAATTGCTACAGAAAAAGAGGAAGAAGATCAAGCAAGCCGAGTCCCAAGCATCCGCTTAAAATCCCTGTATGGGGCAACCTCTCGCCAGGGACCAGGCCCATATTTGATTTTTGATGGTTTGTTTGGCTATTTACGAAGCAAAAGGTACATAAACTTTTGTTGCCTACACCTCACGGACTATTATGTGTTAAACAATAATTCACTCTTGTCTCCTTTTTCAGGTATCATGGCTCGAGATTTCTTTGAGGAAGAAAATATCAAGAGATATGCTGGACTCTGTCAGAGGTGTTTCTGGGTACACATCGTTTCTTTCAAGGTAGGATTATAGCAATATTTTGTTACGTTTAGGCCTATTTACATGTATATTTCTATTTTTGTACCTCATTTTGGCTGTTAGGCTAAATGTCTTTTTTTCTTCTCCAAATGCAGACAATGACCCAAAACACACTGCCGACCGGGTTTGCATTGCAAATGAGGGCATAAACTGGGTCAAGACGCCAGCAGAGTAAGTAGACATTTATGTAGTAAAATAAAGATTAAACAATAAATAAATAAATAAATAAAAGACCTACAACACCTTCGGTAGGCCTACAGTATATCTAATAATAATAATCTAAACACATTCTTTATTGTAACCACAATGCCACATCTATATTTCCAATTACGTTTAGAGTTTGGGATTTACAAATGTGCGCTTTTAATTATTGGTTACATTGATTTAGTTCGAACGTGCAGACTTTTTTTCTTTAAATGATTGTTTCATGTAGGATGCTACATTTTTGACCAGTTGCTATTGTAAGTAGGGGTAATAAAATAAATCCTACTTCTATTAGGCAGTTAAGCCTCATAGCCTACCTCAGCCAGTTGTTATTTTATATAGGTCTAGGTTCTGAAAAAAGACACTCCAATTTAGCCCTCTTGTTGTTTGTAAAGTCAAATTAAAATGAAGATTATTGTTGAAATGAGATTTCTCCATCTGTTGGTGTGCAACACTTGCATTATATATTTTTTCAGAACATTAACCGTGTGTAGGTAGAAGTGGAAAGATAGATACAAATGATTTGTTGCAAGTTGGGGGGGATCACAACTTGCTCGGCAATTAGACAATTCTTTAGTAAAGGTAGAATAGTCTTTTGTTCAGCTAATAGCCCATCCTGCTACGCTTGTGAAAAACTAATAATMAACTTTTCCCCCTTTCCACATGTTAAAGATTTCAATTGATAAAGTGTTTTTAGACTTATTAATCGGCCCCAAACCCAATTAGTACATTTGGGCACAGTTGATAGCATGCTGGACTTCGGGCTAGAATGTTCAGGGTTCGAAACCTGCTCCCTGCTTGTTTCATTACATTATTATAGCCTGGATTGTTACTCCCATCTCATTCCTCGCTCTCTTCCACGTGTCATTCAGCACGCTTGTGGGCATGCTGGCAGGATGTACTGTTTTTTATTCTGTATATATGAATTACAAATCAGCCTTTACTTAAATCATGTTTCTMGTCTATTGCATAGTTACAATGTGTAATCATTGATATCCCAGGAGCAGGAGTGTTAAACACTGAAGTGTATAATTGTAATGCATACATGCAGACACAGCATCATTCAAATAATCGAGTTTGATACACCTGGTATTGGATATGACTGAAAAAAAAACTTGCTAAATAGCGATTTTGGTAAATTAACTTTATGACCAAAAAATGCACAATCATTAACTAACATATTCCTCTCAATTGTACATTTTTTGCTTGACTCGTTATGACATTTTAACTACTTACATTTGCTTCCCCCGTAATGTTTTGTCAGCCATCTTTGCTGAAGAAAGTCACCAGGGACGGGTGGCTCGCATCAAATTCATCATTGGAACCACTCAATATGATTGCTCATATAAAAACCTTGGGACCCAAATGCATAATGAGTGCTCTAACTCCCTCTAGCGGTAGTCTGGAGCAATGAAGCATTGACACTGGGTACCTCTAAGTCCAGCGGTGTAAGCTCGCAACTTTTAAAGGAGGAACCACTGTAGCTGCATTTCGTTTCGCTCCATACAAATTGTGCCAGCTGATTCATGATTTCGACTGGCTGAGAAACGCTGCCTGCCTGTCTGTGCTGTCCCGACACKTTCATTACTATGGGGCAGCTGGAGATCGAATTTGAATATTGAAACAATGTTGCAAATGTTGGAGAGACAGACAGCAAGGTTCAAACAAATCTCCACTGTTGAAAAGTATGCAGGCTGGATAACTTCATGTCACTTGCTAGCTAGCTACCTAGCCAACTTCAGCTAACTCAAACTGGAATGAAAGTACTCTAGCTGCATTTTAGTTTGTTTGAGCTTTTTTTCTATTGACATTTACTTGGGAATGGCCATGATAATGTCATTGAAGCGCGACTTCGCCTGTCTCAGAAAAAGTTGTCTCGTCTGGGCACCTTTCACTCTCTATGAATGGTACAGAGATCGAAATTCAAAAGTGAAACACTGTTTCCAAAGTCGGACAGGCAGACAGCGAGGCATATATTAACCCCCGCTGTACCAAACTAAATGCTAGGATGGAACCAAGGGGAAATAGTGTGCGAGTTGAGATAAATACAAGAGATTATTATTTGGACAGCAACATGAACAGTGATGATTTGCAGATTATGAAACTATTAGCAGGCATAGTGTGTCACGCTGCTTGTCAAGCAAATCACCATCCAGGATCCAAACAACCAGTTTTCTACTCTTTTTGCCTCGCCTTCCAAGCTCCCCAAAGCCTTGTGAAAATGAACGAGGTGGCACAGACACCCCCACACAATCCCCTGGAAGGGAGCATCAATAAGGCGTTGGATGGTTTAGAGCCTAGCGAGGAAATCAGACATACCAGTGAAAATACTTGGATTACTACACAGTATGCACCTTTGAAATGTGCAAATCACAGTTTTTGTGAAATAGGCCAACACTGAACAGGGAACATGCTACATAAGCATATTCTTGCTTAATAATTAATGATGTTACAAATATGTACAACAACAACAGAGTTGTTTTATTCTGTTTTTAAATAACAGCACAGGTTTCCTGGTGCCATGAAAAGGCTACAGTGTCACATATAAAGCAGCCTGCCAAAGTAAGTGAAAATATAGACACAGTGTTATGAGCAGAGCGACGCAGGTTAAAATATGCAGAGCAATTAATTTTATGGGCATGGCAGGGAAGTGAGTAAATGCCTCTTCAAGGACAGGGGAAGGAAAGGTTGCTTGAGCGTTTAAAGTGAACGACAGCTTTCTCGACCGAGATACTAATATCTATCCTAAATATCTTTGGCTGCTTTAAAAAAAATACATTGCACAGAATATCGATCTTATAAGGTATTAAGGTTGAAAAAACACTCCAAACATTTTATACTCAGTCAATCACTACAGAAACTATTTACAACTTAAAATAAAAACGGCTGATGTCAAAGAACAAAGCAAATATTAGTAGTCTGTGCTTGCCGCTCAATATTCTCATGGTCTAAAGATATTTTCAAAATCACATTTCACGGAGATAATGATACTGCAATTTGGGCAGTTGTTGAATATTCATGTGTCATAAAAAGTTTCACAATTTCATCCAAAATTGCTACGCAAATAGGCAGCTATAAAAAGTAATCCTCTAAAACAATCTGCACTATCATTTTGATTAATGTTTAACACAATAAAAAGTGTAGATTAAATTCTTGTTGAAAGCCAACATACCTATTTCTCCCCATCCCTGAGGATTGTCTATTTTAATCGACACCAGAAATGTACTGTGTACGTTTCCATTCAGTTTTCATTCACTTCATTATGTCTGATAGCCAAAACACAACATGCCAGTCAATTTACAAGACTTAAAAGTAAGATGTAAAATGGCACTGTGACATGTTCATGTTTAAATAATAAAAATATGTGTTGTCTTACATGTTTGAATTTTAGCTAGCTAACATCTAAACAAAACTTGTTATCGCTTACGTTATTCAAAATGACATACAGTTTTTATCTGGGATGTCGAACACCTAATTCAAACACATTTTAAACTAATTTGGTACATTTCAGAGTTGTGTGTGTTGACAATCACATCACAAACAAAGGGAATCATAGGTTTTAAATTATTATAATTTTTATATATATTTTTTTAATTTAATCTTTATTTAAATAGGTCAGTCAGTTAAGAACTAATTCTTATTTACAATGACGGCCTACCGGGGAACAGTGGGTTAACAGMCAGATTTTTACAATGCCAGCTCTGGGATTCAATCCAGCAACCTTTCGGTTACTGGCCCAACGCTCTAACCACTAGGCTACCTGCCGCCCCAAAGTAAGAAGATTACTGCTTGAGATGCCTCAAGGCACTGATTAATGTATCCCTAATCACCATCAGTCATAGAAGAAAACAGCAATATAATACCATTAGAATGAGATTGATTTTTTAAACCCCAACGCTGACACCAAATGCTTTTCACATTCAGCGGTTGGGCACGTTCAGGGCAGACCTGTAGACATTCACAGTCTCAAAAATACATAATAGAACCAGAACAGAGCTGGTTAAGTACAGAAACTGGGGGAAATAGTGAGGCTTTAACGTGGGCAGATGACTGGCCGCATCTTGGCCAGTAACAGTGAAATGCCTGTCTGCTTCCTGCATGCACCAAAAGAAATAGAGATCGTTTCTCCCGGACCGATGCATATCAAACACCTACAGTATGCGCACAATAAAAGTGTCATTGTAAGAATGGGGAACAGAATAGTAGAGGAGAGGGAAACTTTATGTTTTTGGGCCTCTGAGACGCTTTCTTATTTTTTACTGTTTCTATCAGCACTAATAGCCACTGCTATAGATACATAAATTATATATTTTGCAATAGTGTTGATCTTGTGAATAAAATCAATACAGTTGATCTTTTTACAATATTGTATTGAAACTTTGACTCCAAGTATCGATTTATAAAAATAAAAACATTTGCATCAATTTACATTAAAATGTACAGAAAACATAGTGCACACCTTGATCTGTTGATTAGATACCTTGTACTTTTTCCTCTCAGAACTTCGTCCTTGACTTTAACACTATTTGAGGAACAGTTGACCAATGGGTGGGTGTTAACAATACATACAGTCATCTCACAGCAAACAACTGTGGGACAGAAGTTGCTAGTAAGATGCTATTGTAAGGACAAATATCATTTCATTGGTTTGAGCAAACATCTGCCAATTAGGATTCCATGATGAGATGCTCGAGTTAGTATAGGCTATAAAGTGGAAGAAAATCTTGGTGCACTTCTACGATCAGCTCCTGCATTTGGCCCCAAAATGTTGCTTTTTGTGTTTTCACCTCTGAGGCCTGGCCCCAAAAAATATATTATGTCATGTTTCTTTGGGCCTTATTCAATTGTAACAAAATAAAACGTTTCGGGAGTGAGACAAAATCATTTTGTTGTGGAAATGATTATTTTGAATAACTCAATCAAAAGATACAATGTCGACAGGACCTGAACGGTAATGGTTTATTGTAATAAGCAAAAAAAGTATTGTTACCTAAAACAACCAACCTTGAAATCAGGATCATTGTTGTCTGATGAGCTACATTTCTCCACTTAAAGCTAGAATTCGCAGCTGAAACAATAACAAAGACCAATCTGTTTTGGTAAAAAGCTGAAGGATGGGCCTGGAGAAATGTTACCACTCTCAAATTCATAGACAGAGCTACGGATGAATGGACTGACCATCCGTGATATCAAAATTATAGTTTTAGGCTATACAGTGTTTGCTTACCTTCAGGTTGCTTACAAACATTGGAGTAAAACAAGCTTATGGGTTCTGGTGGGGTACGACAGTTCATGAGGCATTTATAAGTTATATTATTCAACAATCAATGAGTATACGTAATTCATTTAAAGGTCCAATTGTAGATTCTAGCTTTAATTGACTCAGGAGGTGCAACCCTGGTCTCCGCTCTGAAGAAACACACTCGTCACACATGCACACTCACACAGTAAGAGACACCATGGCCACACAAAGGAGGATTGATTTCACTTTGAAGACTGCTTAATGAGTAAGGAAAGAGAAAGCAATATGGATAGAGCTAGTCAACTGGGAACACTAATGAGTCCATTGACTGAAAGGGTGTCTGCGGAGGTTGATGAAAGATTACAGCAGAAAAGCATTGCTTTCACACTGTCTGCTATCACCCTGACAAACATACGTTTAAAAAAAATGTAGCTCAAGTGCTTTTTTGGAAAAAGGGCTCAGAAATGCTTGGGAGCAATTTCCAAACACCTGAAGGTACCATGTTCATCTGTACAAACAATAGAACACAAGTATAAACACCATGGGACCATGCATTCTAAGCATTCTGTCTCCTAAAGATGAACGTACTTTGGTGCGAAAAGTGTAAATCAATCCCAGAACAACAGCAAAGGACCTTGTGAAGATGCTAGAGGAAACATATYGAGTCCTATATCGACATAACCGTAAAGGCCGCTCAGCAAGGAAGAAGCCACTGTTCCAAAACCGCCATAAAAAAGCCAGACTACGGTTTGCAACTGCACATGGGGACAAAGATCGTACTTTTTTGGAGAAATGTTCTCTGGTCTGATGAAACAAAAACAGAACTGTTTGGCCATAATGACCATCGTTATGTTTGGAGGAAAAAGGGGGAGGCTTGCAAGCTGAAGAACACGATCCCAACCGTAAAGCACGGGGGTGGAAGCATCATGTTGTGGGGGTGCTTTGCTGCAGGAGGGACTGGTGACCTTCACAAAATAGATGGCATCATAAGGATGGAAAATTATGTGGATATATTGAAGCAACATCTCAAGGCATCAGTCAGGAAGTTAAAGCTTGGTCGCAAATGGTTCTTCCAAATGGACAATAACCCCAAGCATACTTCTAAAGTTGTGGCAAAATGGCTTAAGGCTGTCTCTTATACACATCTAGATGTGTATAAGAGACAGCAGTTACACCAGCTCTGTCAGGAGGAATGGGTCAAAATTCACCCAATTTATTGTGGGAAGCTTGTGGAAGGCTACCTGAAACGTTTGACCCAAGTTAAACAATTTAAAGGCAATGCTACCAAATACTAATTGAGTGTATGTAAACTTCTGACCCACTGGGAATGTGATGAAAGAAATAAAAGCTGAAATAAATCACTCTCTACTATTATTCTGACATTTCACATTCTTAAAATAAAGTGGTGATCCTAACTGACCTAATACAAGGAATTTTAACTAGGATTAAATGTCAGGAATTGTGAAAACCTGAGTTTAAATGTATTTGGCTAAGGTGTATGTAAACTTCCGACTTCAACTGTAACTTACACACATTTGTAACAATCACTTCCTATGCAAAATTTTACTCAATCGAAATAAGGTGCGGAAAAACATTATTTCATTAGCTTGGCAATTGCTGGGGAGGCTATTCAGGAAAACCAAGTCTATTGTAAAGGAACGCTTCACAGTGTCATGCACTGCCCCCGGACCGAGTTGGGGATTTTGAGCCGACAGCCTCTGTGCCCTTCGGTGGGAGAAAAATATATATTTGTTTCAAACTCCTTCGGCGCGTACGCACGCACACGCACAGCTTTTACTTTGCTTGTTCCCATGGTAATGCACTCCAAAACTCACAGCCAGATCACCATAACAACCAGGAGTACCAGGAAAAGTAGTCCTTGCCTGTTGACAAGTGGGGCTTGAGAACAAGAACCCAAATTCTGGAATACCTATACCCCGCTTCCATGGCCACAGATCAGGAAGAATGTGATTTGCCCGGGTCAACATATGGGGCTCCACTTAAACCCATCCACTGAATGGTCCTAGTCTGGGTTAGAGAAAGAAAACCGTTTGTGAATGAGATGAGCAATAGAATAAAACTTTGACTTAATTTTGAGCGGAATCCCATGCACAGCACTTTTTCCAGAAATGTACATAAGTTATATATATATCCTATAAGAAGGATGGAAATGCTGTGCTCATGGTTGTAATGGTTTTAGCGCAGTCGTGACGAGGCCATTTAATGCTCTCTTTATTACCTTTAGGGAAGAGCGATATTTGCAATGGTCTTGCTACACCCAAAGTTGCGGTAGTGCAAATGCAGCAGATGTGTGCAAATTAGCTGAGTCCGCTGGGCATGGCCTAGCCATTGTGCAGTGACATCACCATCACTGAGGTCTAAAGTCAACTGTCACTCATGGGGTGATAGGCTAGCCTCTTGTCAGCAATTGCTATTGTGTGTCCCGAGCTCACATCCTGGGTTGGGAAGACAGGGTCAGAATAATAAATCATTGTAAACCTCAAAATCATGCACATAAAGTTGGTCCATAAATGGTTTAGGGCTGACCCAATATAGTTGACTGGTCGATTGTTTGGTCGATAGGCTGTTGGTCGAACAAGATTTCTTTAGTTGAGCAGTAGCAAAAAAATAAATAAATGACTAAATATGAAAATCATGGTGTACAAGACACCTGTATGATTGGCGCCTGTCTGAGTGGACTGATCCATTGTGGAGGCCGTAGGGATGGCACAGCCCATCACTCTACTGAAATTGTATATGGTTATATTACATAAAAACAATGGTGCAACACTAATACAAATTATATAATTTTATAACAAATGCACTTTCTCCCTCGTTGGATAGCGGTCGCTGTCCACGGTTCTGAAACACAGCAGTGTGCTGTTGAATTGGTGCCTTTTCCTAGATCATGTTGCTATGTGCATAATAACAAAGTTAACCAGCATATTAATGTTGAGAACAATGCCACGGAGGCAGCAGCAGAATGAGAAAACAGCCCTTGCGTTATTGTCTAAGAAAAGGAGTTTGGAAACCCAAACTTAATTAGGTCAATAATCAATAGCCTAACTGTTAAATGTGCCTGGCATTATGAATCATCAATATATCTACAGAAATAAGACAGATCCTGCCTCTGTTGCCTGTTTGAGTGTTTGTTAAATAGCCTACTAATTCCGTGAGCACCAAGCCTCACACAGCATCAAGTAAACAATTTCACAAATTCGGTTGATTTATATCTTTGCTTTTCTGTAATAAAGCTTTACACTTTTTTTGTTAGAACAGCCTCTCTGGTATTATTTATAATTTATTTCATGTTTACACTGTTCCAAATTGTCTGAAAAACAATATTAATAATGCTCCGTTTTCTTGATCTCCTTCTTATTGTTATTATTTTTATTATAATAATAAGTAATGTCATTATCCTTAGTAGGCTTAGTACAGCAGCCTTGTATTACCACCATCGAGATCTAGGCCTAAGAGCACATTCTATTTAGTCTTAATACCGTAACTTACTTAAGCCTATATTTCAATACTTCTATCGGCTACTGTATCGATCAATCATGAATTTTATCATGTCATCACACAGCATACGAGTCATTCATGATTTGAAATGCAATCAAGCATTTTAGTTTTAAAATAAAATGTCACAGGAAGTCCAAAAAGATCATCAAGGACAACAACCACCCGAGCCACTGCCTGTTCACCCCGCTATCATCCAGAAGGCGAGGTCAGTACAGGTGCATCAAAGCTGGGACTGAGAGACTGAAAAACAACTTCTATCTCAAGGCCATCAGACTGTTAAACAGCCATCACTAACATTGAGTGGCTGCTGCCAACATACTGACTTAAATCTCGAGCCACTTTAAAAATGTTAAATTGGATGTCATAAATGTATCACTAGTCACTTTAAACAATGCCACTTTATATAATGTTTACATACCCTACATTACTCATCTCATATGTATATACTGTACTCTATACCATCTACTGCATCTTGCCTATGCCGATCGGCCATCGCTCATCCATATATTTATATGTACATATTCTTATTCATTCCTTTACACTTGTGTGTATAAGGTAGTTGTTGTGAAATTGTTAGATTACTTGTTAGATATTACTGCATGGTCGGAACTAGAAACACAAGCATTTCGCTACACTCGCATTAACATCTGCTAACCATGTGTATGTGACCAATAAAATTTGATTTGATTTGGGAGTCCGCCTATGGCGATAGATTGACGAGGGCATTTTCTGAGCTAAACTGACCAAGACGCACCGCCAACAACAACACATAAAACCTCACATAATTATGCCTCAAAACAATTACAATTTCTCACAACCAGTCTTTTGGTCTTTTTAGGTGAGCGCTGATGCCGCTCTTTGATAAGCAGTGCCCACTTTGTCAAAGGCAGCAGCGCAAAATATTTTTGCTTGTCCATTCCCAGCACCCCTCTCCAGGGTGCTTTTGCACCAACGTTCAGTCAAAAAAATAATCGAACATAAATCATGTAGCAGATAAAGGATATGGTAGAAAGAGTAGGTGGCCTTTTCTGTACCCTACAGGCTGGAGATGAAATCTATGAGAATGTAATGAGACGGACACTTTTTACATCATGCAGGTTTCTCAGATCAAATAGCCTAACCTAAATGGCGCTCAATCAAATAAAACATTTGCTGTCATGTGAACAAAGCAACATATCCTAAACGTCGTTTTTTGGTACTGTCCGGATGTCGTTTTTGTTTGTTTTTACAAACAGTAGACTTACCACATAGATAGGCATTCATAACATGTCATTTCAGGCAACAACATTTTAGGTTTTGTCTTGCCTATGGCGGCAGAATGACAAAGACCGGCCCTGGCTAAAGGTCAGGCCCTATTGTGCCCTATTTTAAGCGGATTGGTTTTACTGGGGGAGGTCGGGTAATGTAATGTAATGAAAAAAATACCACATCTGTAATTTTATTTATGTACAAATCTGCCATGTCAGTAATTTATTAATGGAAGGAGAGTAACAATTCTAGCCAGAATAATGGACTGTTTTTGGGCGAACTCCAATGTCCTCGGATAATACTAGTCCCGTGCGAATCAACATCCATGTGCTTTGAAAGAAATGCTTGAGTTTGACCTGGGTTGCTTGCGGTTTGTGTAAGAAAACAATAACTGATTTGAAAACTAAGTGCTGCGCATAGGCTATATAGCTTATCATATATAGCTTATCATATATAGCTTATCATATATAGCTTATCAACTTTCACAGTGAAGGCTTTTGTTTACATGTTTTGTGCATATGAATTGAATATTGCCAAATGCATCAGTAAAAAATATTGAGCCTATTTCATGCAACCCTTTCTTTTAATAGATCGCAAAGTAGCAGCATGTAATTATAAGTTAACTTTCTCATCCATATCCTTAAAATGCACCTCAAGTGCAATTGCTCACATCTGAAGTCTGGGGGCCATTTAGAACGTACTGTGGATCGGTAATATATCCTAATGATTATGATCACACTTCCTCATGGTTTGGTATGGTTTAGAAACTTGGGATCCAAGCTCGAGTTATCAGTGTGGCCCTATCACCTGGACATGTTGAAATACTGTATCTTCACGCCTAGAATAACAACCTCCAGGCTTCTGTCATAACTGTCAATTTACTGGAAAACAATAAAGAATTACAGGAGGCTGTTTGGAAAAAACAAATCCCGTCCGAATCATCCTCTGGAATAACGGACACTCCGGAGTAATAATTACATAACCAATGTTCTCTAGTAATACTAGTCCCGTGTGAATAGGTCTTTGCTCACGTGCACGTGATGCATACATGTGTCATGTAAAGAGAGCAAGGGTTGAGGAAATAGGGAATATTTTTCCTAAACAAATTAGGAATTTCGGTAACATAACTTTTCAGTCAGAAATGGCTGTAATTATGTTGCAGCTTCAGCAACACGGACAGCGCGATAAACACTTTGATGTTCTGTGGTGGTCACTACAGCAAGGAGGAGAGAGACAACAGGTGCTAGTCACAGTCACTCACTGTTGTTTTTTTAACACAGTGCAGCAAGTCTGAGCCCGGCCCGGCACAATCAAATCAATTGCTGGTCGGATTTACATTTACATTTACATTTAAGTCATTTAGCAGACGCTCTTATCCAGAGCGACTTACAAATTGGTGCATTCACCTTATGATATCCAGTGGAACAACCACTTTACAATAGTGCATCTAACTCTTTTAAGGGGGGGGGGGGTTAAAAGGATTACTTTATCCTATCCTAGGTATTCCTTAAAGAGGTGGGGTTTCAGGTGTCTCCGGAAGGTGGTGATTGACTCCGCTGACCTGGCGTCGTGAGGGAGTTTGTTCCACCATTGGGGTGCCAGAGCAGCGAACAGTTTTGACTGGGCTGAGCGGGAACTGTACTTCCTCAGAGGTAGGGAGGCGAGCAGGCCAGAGGTGGATGAACGCAGTGCCCTTGTTTGGGTGTAGGGCCTGATCAGAGCCTGAAGGTACGGAGGTGCCGTTCCCCTCACAGCTCCGTAGGCAAGCACCATGGTCTTGTAGCGGATGCGAGCTTCAACTGGAAGCCAGTGGAGAGAGCGGAGGAGCGGGGTGACGTGAGAGAACTTGGGAAAGTTGAACACCAGACGGGCTGCGGCGTTCTGGATGAGTTGTAGGGGTTTAATGGCACAGGCAGGGAGCCCAGCCAACAGCGAGTTGCAGTAATCCAGACGGGAGATGACAAGTGCCTGGATTAGGACCTGCGCCGCTTCCTGCGTGAGGCAGGGTCGTACTCCTGTCTCTTATACACATCTAGATGTGTATAAGAGACAGGTCCAGGATCACGCCAAGGTTCTTAGCACTCTGGGAGGAGGACACAACGACAACAACGACTTACTTTAGACTAGAGGATTCCCTCTAGTCATTTCAGTGTCTTAATTATTTAATCAAACCGTGTGCTTGAAGCATCAGACAAGATTAGTGAATATAGTTGATTTGATTAAAACACATGGGATGTGTCAATATATGGAAAAATATACGTTTAAAAATATCATATATTTTTTGGGGTCGGGGACAGCTGTCACGCCCTGACTTTAGAGAGCCTTTTTATGTCTCTATTTGGTTTGGTCAGGGTGTGATTTGGGGTGGGCATTCTATGTTTTGTTTTCTATGTTTCTTTATTTCTATGTTTTGGCCGGGTACGGTTCTCAATCAGGGACAGCTGTCTATCGTTGTCTCTGATTGGGAACCATACTTAGGTAGCCCTTTTTCCCACCTTTCAGTGTGGGTAGTTAACTTTGTTTGTGGCACTAATGCCATGTAAGCTTCACGGTTGTGTCTTTCTTTCGTTTGTTGTTTTGTTGGCGACATTTTAAATAAAAAAGGAAAATGTACGCACCTTCCAGCAATGGCTGTGACAACAGCACTAAAATTGTGAATTTTTTAAGAGTGTGCTAAGAGTCAACAAGTTGCAAGACATGTACCATGGAGGCAAGAGGTTGTCCAAAACCAATCAGAGAAATGGCAAGGATTTGAATGCCCAGCTGTCTTGCCAGTTGGCTTTTCATGCATCGGGGTTATCAGGCATCTAGCAGATCATAGATCCTACAGTCTACAGAGGATTATCTCTGTGTAGTGAACCAAAGACAATGCGGACTCCAAGGAGGCTTCCTTGGACTCTTCTCTGATGCCTAATTGGAGATCTGATCGGATGATTTGCCAAACCTTTTGAACTTCACTGAATACACTGTGCATCTGGCGAGACCTGAATGATGATTTAATACCACCTGAAGGATCTGCTGCTCTATCCTTGATAAATAGGTTATAGCCACTTGTAAACACTGTAAGCAGGGCATTTATGAGGTGGCTTTAGAAGTTTAGACTGTTTGTCACAGAGCGTAGGGTTAGTAGAGGTTAAGCCAGTAATTGAGGTCCCCTCAATAGGAGTTTAGTTAATTAGCCTCGATATCCTATGATGGTTAGGGATCGGGGCCTGAGTTTTTTTAATACTTTTTAAAATTTTACCTTTATTTATACAGGTTTTTCTCATTGAGATAACATATCTTTTCCAAGAGAGACCTGGTCCAATAGCAGCAGGGGGAACAACGGTTCAGACAAGGTTTGTGTGCCAGTGGGGTTATTTGGTGTGAGCAATACAAGTGACAGAGCGGTAAATGTATTGTATTGAGGTCTGTTGTGTATTGAATGAAGTTTACTCTACTTTAGGGTTTATACTGGCATATTGTTTTTCTCTTCGCCCCCAACGTTTTTTGTTAAGCTTTTAGCTTCGGATATTTATATCTTCTCCACCACGCATATGTCTGGTAAGTTTGAAMGCCTCCTCTGCTACTCAACCTCCCCTTCTATCAAGCGGATGTGACACCTACTCCCAGTGCCAGCTGCTTGGATCCCACCTGGCGTGTCTCCACCTGTCTGTTACAGGTACCCCCGCCACACTCCCCCCACTCTCCAGCACACATGCACACACACCACAGACTTTGTACCAATCTAMATTTTATGTAGGCTAATTAACTTGTGGAGCTTATTATGTGAGCTTTACTCCCGAAACACTTTAATTAGCTAGCATAGGCCTACTACTTACTTATTTTATCTCAGAATTTTATATAGCCTACTAGACTCATTTAGAGCTACTCTCTAACATTATTTTGTTGGGGTGAGTGACTCTGAACATTAGCTCCAAGCCTTTTTATTAGCCCTAAGCTTTTTATTTGATCTCTTGTGCATTAAGCTATTTGCTCCATGACTCCTGCGGGCTTTATTGACTATGAACTTGCTCGTTTACCCGACAGTGTTTGTTTCCACACTTGCGACTGATTCTCTATTGGTTACACAGATTCTTGGCCTCCTATTCTAAGCACCTCCCACCAGCTTTGTATTCCTGTGACCTGATGAAATTGCTGTACAATATGATCTTGTTGCCATCTGATGCACATTCAAATTTAATTTAAAAAAAATCAACATTGCAGAGCTCTCCCAGTCCTCTGCCATGCCCTGATTGTATTACTGATGATGATATCTGGAAATGTGCATGTACACCCTGGCCCGTCTACTGTTTCTAGCCCAAATTCWGATTTTTGCTCTCGTAAAAGCCTGGGTTTTCTGCAAATTAACATTAGAAGCTTAGTACCAAAAATGGATCAATTGAAAGTGTGGGTTCACAGCTCCAATCCAGATGTGTTGATCATTACTTGACCCCTCAGGTGGTTTAGATCCTGTTTTCTATAAGGTTGCAGACCCTATCATCGTCTATCGCTCACCTTTTTAACCTGTCTCTCCTCTCTGGGGAGGTTCCCAGTGCTTGGAAGGCAGCCACGGTGCGTCCATTATTTAAAGGGAAATATCGAGCTGTTCAACTGTCATAGGCCAATTCATATCTTGCCCTGTTTATCAAATGTGCTAGAAAACCTTGTCAATAATCAACTGACTGGCTTTCTTGATGTCTATAGTATTCTCTCTGGTATGCAATCTGGTTTCCGCTCAGGTTATGGATGTGTCACTGCAACCTTAAAGGTCCTCAATGATGTCACCATTGCCCTTGATTTTAAGCAATGTTGTGCTGCTATTTTTGGCTTTGCCAAAGCTTTTGACACAGAAGACCATTCCATTCTTCTGGGTCGGCTAAGGAGTAAAGGGGGTCTCTGAAGGGTCTTTGGCCTCGTTTGCTAACTACTTTTCTCAAAGAGTGCAGTGTGTAAAGTCAGARCATCTGCTGTCTCAGCCACCGCCTGTCACCAATGGAGTACCCAAGGCTCGATCCTAGGCCCCACGCACTTCTCAATTTACATTAACAACATAGCTCAGGCAGTAGGAAGCTCTCTCGACTATTTATATTTAGATGATACAGTCTTATACTCAGCTGGCCCATCCCCAAATGTTGTGTTAAACGCTCTACAACAAAGCTGTCTTAGTGTCCAACAAGCCTTATCTGCCCTTAACCTTGTTCTGAACACCTCCAAAACAAAGGTCATGTGGTTCGGTACAATGAACCAGTACATGTACGCTCTTCTACTCTACATTGAACCAGCGAATGTACGCTTTGTGACAAATACAGAAACTGTACCTTCAAGACACTTCCATTTTTGACATATGGTTAAAAAAAACAAAAATTCCGCTAAAAGCAGTGAGACCAGTGGACTATCATGGATTATAACTACCTCTAACAAGGGTAACTACTGACCCCTGTTGAACTCGCACAGATAGTGGTTGACCTATGCCCTAATGGGATCTCCACCATTTAGAGTTTTAGACCCAAGACTATTGTAATCCTCTGAAACATGCTTTTTGTAAATGGATTACCACGTCATCATTCGGTGAGAGATGGTGGAAGGTGAAAGTCAAGGGGAATCTACAGCTTACTCACTATAGGAAAGGAAGCCTATGTACCCATATTCCTTGTGATCATTCCAAGACCCTACAACAAGCTCTAATATATGGATTTCCCATTAGTCCAAGATTTGAGGGTGAGACAAATAGAAATGTATGAGAACCTTCAACAGTGTTTTAGTGTGGAACCGCAACTTACACCAACTACTTACTACCTCTTGAAATGTAGATCTGATTCACATTAGATTGTTGTGTTMACTCCCCAGCAGCATAGTAAACCTTGTTTTCCTCTGGGGCATATTGTCTTTCTACAAATGAGGTCATTCATCTTGCTACGTCTTACTACTGTTTTAGGTGAACGGCATATTGTGGTTTACACAATTACCAAATTCTCTGTTGTGCTGCATTAGACTGTATGGGGTGAAATGAAATGGACTGGAAGGGACTGAAATTGTGCCCTTCCAGGCGAAGGCTGCTAAGTGGTAATGTTAAATAACAGAAGATTTCTTATCAATTGTTTCCATCTGGTTTAAATATTTCTTGATGTTTACATTTACAAGGAAACCTTTGTACAAAGGCTCTGATATATGGTAGAGGGAATTCATTTGATGATATGGGAATGTCTCGTGATTCAACAAAAAAAAAGAGTGCTGTAAACTGTATAAGATTTGGGGGTTGGGACAATATATTAACCTAGCTTTACTTTTCCTCACTTGAAATGAGATAGATAAAAGCAAACCATTCAAAGTCAATGGTTGGGGGAAGATTTCTTGATCTTTCTTTATAGACTGGCAGATAAAAGGAAACAAGCAGGGAGATTAAATATTCATGAAATGCCTACAAGAGGAGCATATGTTTTATTGATTGAGACCAAAGAACAATAGTCCAGGGTTTTAACTTTTAAGAGCACTCAAAGTGAATATAACTTTTTTGTAGAGCCCATTGCGATGTGGAGGTATACAAAAGCCAGGGAGACCTCTCTCCCGAGCCATTTTCTTGCTACTTTACAAAGGTTTGGGTGAACAGTTTGCACTGAGGGCTAATGGAGCGCGATGAGCCCTCCACTTTAAGATGCGTCTAGGTTAGCATTCACTTACAATACGCCATCATGGGAGATATTAAAACCACAGGTTTGAAAAATGGATAGGAGAGGGGAAATTGCAGAGGAAGCACTGTTTAAAAAAAATCAAATGGCTGAGACCAGGGAATAGACGATGCTAAGGATCTGACTAACATGGATGCCTTACAAAGCGGATGTCATATGCTGGATTGAGCTTTGTTCTCTAATGGGCCACAGTAGGGAAGAGGGTTGCGCACTTGTTTTCGGTCCATTACATGTGGATAAGCCTTCCTGAGCGCCTACACAGGAGACCATAACGATGCTAATGGCTACTGTTGAGGAAAGATGGCTTGAGATTTCATATCCAAACACAAACAATGCTCATTCTCTTTGGAGAACCGCCGCAGATGGGGAGGATCACGATCACCATCAGATGTTTTGGAGCACTCTAATCATTTTTTGTTCATCTTCTGAATAACTAAAAACAGAAGTGGAGCACATAGCAGCTCTAGAAAAAAAATCGCAAACTATTGAAATGCATGTTTGTACAGTGAGGCGAAATTGAGTTCATTCCACAAATTTCTCCTCTTAAAGATGGACATCCTACACCAATGCACAAAGCCAACCCAATCACCCAACCCTGACTGCTTTTGTCAAAAGCCACAAATATCCCAGAGCAGGACATAGCTACATTATATTCCGGTTTGGAAGAAACCATTCACTTAAAAGCTCCTTGCTAGCCACAGGGAGGGTCTTTCATTGTGCAGCGAGTGCTTTAGTCCTGTTAAGTAGTGTCCTCCTTGCACTATAGAAGCCAGACATTTGGAAAAACACTGCTTGCGGTTTTGACAGATGGCTTTCCTGGCCTGTTGTGGAGCGGTCTATCACATCTCCCGCTCTGTCATGGTAATAAAAGATGTGTAAGAGAGATTAGCGGAGCGAGCTCTGACGGCTTTACCGTTCCTTGGCCTTCTTCGAAAGCTCTTAGAATAAAGGGGGAGGCTAAACTTTGGGAATCACGTCAGTTGTCAACCTGCCTCAATTCTCCCTGGAGTGACTACTGGGCAGGACACGACTCACCACGAACCTAAACATTCTCGCTACATACAGTATTTGTATTTGGAGGGCTTACCAAGTTGGGAAAAAATAACTATACATGTCATTTTAGTTGCTGCTAATTAGCTAGTGATCTGTCAGTCGTCCTCACGTTTTCCAATCCTGTTTTCAGACGTCTAATTGAGCAATTACCATGTAAACAAGCATGCTATTAGCGAGAACTTGATATGATAATTGTTGCATCGCAGCTGTCAGTACAGGTTTGTCTGAAGTGTCCTTGGGTACTTACAGGGGCATCAAATCATTGACGGTAAGCAAGAAAATGTCAAAATAAGAAATTCCATAACACCAAATGAATGAGGGATAGAAAAACATTGTAGGCTTTAAATTAAACTATTACCTCAACAAGATGAGGATTTCAAACACTAGCTCTTATTACATCAGTAAATCAAGCACAGCCCCTCACTCATCCACCGTAAGTGCTGAAATGACACAGTCAAGTCAAGATTTCGAATTAGTCGGCAGCTAAAACCATCCCCACTATATTGTTGCCATGTTCGACCAAAAAATATCCAATCTCCGCTGAAAAGGATTGCAGTTAAGCGGTCAACTCTGAATAATTCCATACCTCTGGCATGACATATGACTGTATTCATGATGTAAACTGCGCCACATTGTCCCCACAATGAAATGACAACTGTGCAACGCTGTGTAATGGTCCTCGCTTAAAATGCGCCCGCAAACACCCGGGGAACAAAAGGATTGCTGCTTGTTGTAATTACGGGAATGTTCCTCTGATGAGGTCCCAGGATGCAACTTGGGCAGAACCAGGAAGGGGGGTGTCAATTATTCATGGTAACAGCATAAAACGGGCTCAGAGGTGATTTTTTTGGAGGGGGTAGAGCATGTGTGTGTGTGCGTTCGTTGTCTGTGTACTAGATATACTAGTGTGTTGTGAGAGAGGGGAGGAATCGGCTTGGCCTGCCTCCTCAGCAAAGTGTTTGAAGAACACTTGTAATGTATGCACAGCCTTTTTTCTCCCCATATCTTTGGGAAACAATCCACTCAGGAGAAGGTGTACCTGAGAGGCAAGGAATTCATTATTCATCATGGCATTGTATTATCAAACATATTGTTGTAACTGGCTTTACATCACAAAAGCTTAAATATCTCTCCAATTGCTAACCCCATCCAGCAAGTCTTCAGAAAATCTCTTTCTAGCAATTAAGCTGCAAAACATAGCATAGCCTGGCCGATAATCACATTATGAACACAAGTGTATTATGAACACTATTCAACAATAGTATTGCCAAAATTGCCTAGATAATGGCTTGCTGTTACTGCACGGCAGCCAAGAATATTATTATGACGACAAGTCATACTGGTGAGAGATTCTATTTACATTGTGGTGAATGCTCAGGCTGGATGTGTCAACTGTCTATAAAGTGTCATTCACTTCAGTACATGGAGCTCAGATGTTCCCTAAGGAGCTTACCAGACATGGGGTAGTGGGAGCCGATAAGTGATGAACCAGAGTGTGACTATTAAGATGCCACAAACACTCTTACTCTCTACAGACGCACTCCCTTTGTCTCACCGTTTCTACGAAGCACACCACTGGGTCTTACTATCATAGGGCACTGGTGAAAACAGCAAAGCCCTGCTGCTGGTTTGATCTTTCGCATAACTTTCTCTCATCATTAAAATTACTGACAGCTGCCCACATCCTTGCTCTCTCTCTCTCTAACTCGGTCTCCATCCCTGTCTCTCTCACTCTCTCCCATGGTGCTGCTCTGTAAAGCATTAAAGCATTAACAGACAGTGTTCCCAGCTAATTTATTAGCAACAGTGTTGCCTTTCAATCCACAGACAAACTCCAGTCCTTCCCTTTGACCAAGTCTTTGCTAGTGTTGTCATGATACCAGAATTCTGACTTCGATACCAGGTTTAGAACACTATATATCCAAAACTATGTGAAAACTCCTTAAAATGAGTGTATTCGGCTATTTCAGCCACACCCGTTGCTGACAGGTGTATAAAATTGAGTACACAGCCATGCAATATCCATAGACAAACATTGGCAGTAGAATGGCCTTACTGAAGAGCTCAGTAACTTTCAACGTGGCACCGTCATAGGAAGCCACCTTTCCAACAAGTCAGTTTGTCAAATTTCTGCCCTGCTAGAATTGCCCTGGTTAACTGTAAGTGCCGTTATTGTGAAGAGGAAACATCTATGAGCAACAACAGCTCAGTCGCGAAGTGGTAGGTCACACAAGCTCACAGAATCTGGGTTTAGCGCATGCCAGGAGAACACTACAACTACCTGCTTGAATGTATAGTGCCAAGTGTAAAGTTTGGTGGATGAGGAATAATGGTCTGGGGCCCCTTAGTACCAGCGAAGAGAAAACATAACGCTACAGCAAACAATGACATTCTAGACGATTCTGTGCTTCCAACTTTGTAGCAACAGTTTGGGGAAGGCCCTTTCCTGTTTCAGCATGACAATGCCCCCGTGCACAAAGCGAGGTCTATACAGAAATGGTTTGTTGAGATCGGTGTGTAAGCACTTGACTGGCCTGCACAGAGCCCTGACCTTAACTCCATCGAACACCTTTGGGATGAATTGTAACACTGACTGCGAGCCAGGCCTAATCGGCCGACCTCACTAATGCTCTTGCGGCTGAATGGAAGCAAGTCCCCGCAGCAATGTTCCAACATCCAGTGGAAAGCCTTCAAAGAAGAGTGGAGGCTGTTATAGCAGCAAAGGGGGTACCAATTCCATATTAATAGCCATGATTCTGGAATGAGATGTTCGACGAGCGTGTCCATATACTTTTGGTCATGTAGTCTATCACGATACTCGATGCCAGACAGATCTTTTGAGTTCAATATCATTCGATTTTAAAGCGTAGATGTTTTTAAGTGTGCATTGCTGAATCAATTATACAATCATACAATCGATTTTATAAAATGTTTTACCAATCTAACTATGCAAGAACATAATGGTAATCATTTATTTGAATGGTAAATCTCTATTGATAAACTGGGTAAATCAAGATGTAGCATAGGCCTATTCACAACAGAGGTGAATACATATTCAATACGGGTGTGTGCATGCATTGAGTTTATGAGCTTGTTGTGTTTGATTTCATGGGATTTAGTTTATTATACTGATCGACATCATTTGCATAAAATTGTCAAAGACTCCAGCCACCTAAGTCATACTGTTCTCTCTGCTACAGCACGGTAAGCGGTGCCGGAGCGCCAATTCTAGGTCCAAAAGGCTCCTTAACAGCTTCTAGCCCCAAGCAATAAGACTGCTGAACAATTAATCAAATGGCCACCCGGACTATTTACAATGACTGACCTCCCCCTCCCCGCTGCTACTTGTTGTTTATTATCTATGCATAGTCACTTTACCCCTACTTAAATGTACAAATTACCTCGACTAACCTGTACCCCCACACATTGACTCGGTACCCCCTGTATACAGCCTCGTTATTGTTATTTTATTGTGTTACTTATTTTATTTTTTACTTTAGTAAATTTAGTAAATATTTTCTTAACTTTATTTCTTAAACTGCATTGTTGGTTAAGGGCTTGTAAGTAAGCATTTCACAGTAAGTTCTACACCTGTTGTATTCGGCGCACGTGACAAATAAATAGAAACAATCTCTTCTTTTATAAAAGTGTGCGCTGTCTCTTTAAATTAATAAAAAATGTAAAGCTGAAATGTCACTAGTGAATGTATTCAACCCCTTTGTTATGGCAAGCCTAAATAAGTTCAGGAGTAAGAATGTGCTTAACAAGTCACATAATAAATTGCATGGACTCGCAATTGCACATAGAGTGCAATAATAGTGTTTTAACATGCTTTTTTTAATGACTACCTCATCTTTGTACCCCACACATACAATTATCTGTAAGGTCCCTCATTCGAGCAGTGACTCTTAAACAGATTCAACCCCAATGACCAGGGAGGTTTTCCAATGCCTCACAAAGAAGAGCACCTTATCGGTAGGTGCGTAAAAAAGCAGAATATCCCTTTGATCATGGTGAAGTTACTAATTACACTTTCGATGTTGTATTAATACACCCAGTCACTACAAAGATACAGGCGTCCAGGTGTGGAAAGCTCTTTGACTTACCCAGAAAGACTCACAGCTGTAATCGCTGCCAAAGGTGATTCTAACATGTATTGACTCTGGGGTGTGAACACTTATTTAAATGAGATATTTCTGTAAAAAAAAGAAAGAAATTGAATCAGGCTGTAACAAACAAAATGTGGAATAAGTCAAGGGCTATGAACACTTTCTGAAGGCACTGTATAATGCTAGATTATAAACTGGATTAGGTTGAATGGGCTATAATTCAAACCGATGCTTGTAGTAGGCCCACTTCCCTCTCCAAATGATAGCATTGGTTGAGATACCTCCGTACAATGCAAAGCACTTTGAGTTTACAAAAAAGCACCAGCCTGTATAAATCCATATCATTATTCATTACTTACAGGCTCAAAAACACGTCTAAAGTTGTGCATCTCTATACATCAAGACCGCCACTCTTCCATAACGAGGCCCATTGTTTTAGTGCCAGCACACGGCAGCATGTTGAACCAAATTGACCCCTCCTGGATCCAAATGAAAGGGAGTTCTTGAAAGTGAGATTGGGTCCTCACAGTCCTCTTTTAGCCTGCGTTTGGTATTGCCGCTCGCAGCTTGTACTCTCTTTTTGGAGGAACACTTGTGGGGGAGGAGAGCAAGGCCCCAAAAGATGTGCGTAGCGAGGGCTGTAGTGTTGTTCAAGCGCCGGGGCTGCATGGCGCCTAGGAGAGATGCATTTTTGATTACTCCACTGCTAATAAAAGCTACTGCGAGAGTTGGGTCTCCCAGGGATGTGCCCGCCATACAAAACACACGGAAAGGAGGAGGAGAGAAAGAGAAGGAGAAGAAGAAAGGAGGAGAGGAAAGGGGAAATGCTCTCAGAGCAGAACACATGCTAAAATGATGACCTTCATCCATTAGAGATGGGGTAAAATGTGTGTTAAGTGGGCTTGAGACGTATCGCTATTATACACGCTATAATTGCTGCTGCGCTACTATTATTAAGTTGCTACTACACTACCACTATTATATTGCTTCTACACATTAAATGGTTTGTTTGATAGTGATACATCTGATAAAACAGGTCAATTGCTTTGCTGAAATTACAATGTCATTACCTTGGTCTCCCAATTCCTTTATTACCCTTTTTTTTATCTTCAAAGCTTAACTTATTTCAACAAATGTAAGAAATGAAGCCTACTAATTCTAAAGATATGATATGGACACACACAAATACATAACAGACAACTCAAGTACCTCCAACCACAAATGCTTTCATCCCAAACCTGCAATTACAACAAACTGACGCTACCTTTAAAAAAAAAAAGAAGTGAAAGAATTTTGTATAAAAGTCCACTTTCTTCTTGGCCAAAACCCAAGTACCCAAGCACAAAAGAGAACAACAAAAGCTTTGTTGTGGGCAAAAGAAAGTTCTGTATCAGTCTGGAGGAATATCCTCGCTGTGAAGGAAAACCTTCAATCTGTAAAACAAAATTCCTCTGATCACTGAGCGTCACTGCAATCAGAGCTCTTGAACAGGTTACCCACAGACACGTAGCCTTGTGTCACAAACACAATGTAGATGCTGAGTCACCTGAACAGCCAAAAAGACTCAGAGCGATGTCACAACACATTCATTTCTGCGTTTCAAAGCAAGAGCTAGAACGAGATGAGGCCAACTAAGAAAACATCCTCGCAATGCTCAAACAGCTCAAATACTTGTGTGTGTGTCAAATGCCAGTGAGTAATTTACTCACTGCTTCACAATGCAACGACAATGAAAATCAGTGCACGTGCCTATTACCTCTCCCTCTCTGTATGCTCCCACTCTCCGTGACTGCCCCCCCCCCTCCCAAATGATGGCTGACAGGAAGGGCCTGCATGTCTGTCATCAGTCAGGAATAGTGACAGCCTTGTCACTGACCCTGTCACAGCTGCTGTTTGTCAGGTCACCGGGGGCTGCCACTGAGCCTCCGAGTCGCCCACACTGTACCCGCTAGACATACACAGCACGCCAGGAGGCATGCCTTGCAGGCAGGCAAAGAAGCTCTCAAGAATTGCGCGCGGGAAAGAGTATGAACACACACACAGCGGGACACAAATAAACTCAGCAAAAAAAGAAACGTCCCTTTTTCAGGACCCTCTCTTTCAAAGATAATTAGTAAAAATCCAAAATAACGGATCTTCATTGTAAAGGGTTTAAACTCTGTTTCCCATGCTTGTTCAATGAACCATAAACAATTAAGGAACATGCAAAGTCGAACGGTCGTTACGACACTAACAGCTTACAGACGGTAGGCATTTAAGGTCACAGTTATGAAAACTTAGGACACTAAAGAAGCCTTTCTACTGACTCTGAAAAACACCAAAAGAAAGATGCCCAGGGTAGGGTCCCTGCTCATCTGCATGAACGTGCCTTAGGCATGCTGCAAGGATGCATGAGGACTGCAGATGTTGCCAGGGCAATACATTGCAATGTCCGTACTGTGAGATGCCTAAGACAGCGCTACAGGGAGACAGAACGGACAGCTGATTGTCCTCACAGTGGCAGACCACATGTAACAACACCTGCACAGGATCGGTACATCTGAACATCACACCTGCGGGACAGGTACAGGATGGCAACATCAACTGCCCGAGTTACACCAGGAACGCACACTCCCTCCATCAGTGCTCAGACTATCCGCAATAGGCTGAGAGAGGCTGGACTGAGGGCTTGTGGGCCTGTTGTAAGGCAGATCTTCACCAGACATCACCGGCAACAACGTCGTCTATGGGCAAAAACCCAACGTCGCTGGACCAGACAGGACTGGTAAAAAGTGCTCTTCACTGACGAGTCGCGGTTTTGTCTCACCAGGGGTGATGGTCTGATTCGGGTTAATCGCCGAAGGAATGAGCGTTACACCGAGGCCTGTACTCTGAAGTGGGATCGATTTGGAGGCGGAGGGTCCATCATGGTCTGGGGTGGTGTGTCACAGCATCATCGGACTGAGCTTGTTGTCATTGCAGGCGATCTCAACGCTGTGCGTTACAGGGAAGACATCCTCCTCCCTCATGTGGTACCCTTCCTGCAGGCTCATCCTGTCATGACCCTCCAGCATGACAATGCCACCAGCCATACTGCTCGTTCTGTGCGTGATTTCCTGCAAGACAGGAATGTCAATGATATGCCAGCGAAGTTCCCGGATCTCAATACCATTGAGAATGTCTAGGACCTGTTGGATCAGAGAGTGAGGGCTAGGGCCATTCCCTCCAGAAATGTCCGGGAACTTGCAGGTGCCTTGGTGGAAGAGTGGGGTAACATCTCACAGCAAGAACTGGCAAATCTGGTGCAGTCCATGAGGAGGAGATGCACTGCAGTACTTAATGTAGCTGGTGGCCACACCAGATACTGACTGTTACTTTTGATTTTTACCCCCCCCCCCCCCCCCACCGTTGTTCAGTGACACATTATTCAATTTCTGTTAGTCACATGTCTGTTCAGTTTATGTCTCAGTTGTTGAATCTTGTTATGTTCATATACATATTTACAGATGTTAAGTTTGCTGAAAATAAACGCAGTTTACAGTGAGAGGACGTTTCTTTTTTTGCTGAGTTTATGTGTATACTTAAGCCCACGCATACATATTCATTACACACATAAAACACTGAGATGGCTGTGACACAATCTCTGTCATAATGGGACAACCAAGCACACACCTGTCATGCCTATTATAAATTCCACATCAATTCAATGGGGCATGAAATCTCAGGGTTTTATCAATTTAGCTTGGTGGCAGGGTTATGTCATCTGTCATAAGGGTTATATCATCTTCATAAGAGGACGGTTGGTGGTCATGACCCCTCATGGCACAGGTGTCCATAAAGTGACAGAGTTATGTCATCTGTAATATGGGAAGGTGGGTTGTCGTGAGCCCTCGTGCCGTGTCTCCTTCATGTGAGTTAAGAAGGGTGTCTTAATGGGGAAGTTTAGTACAACATAATGTTAATGTTATAGATAGTTATAGCTAGTTCCCCTTTAAAGTGAGTTGTTACCAAATGGATCATTGCTATGCCAGGGGTGAGCCATAGGATAATGTATTTCATTTTAAAGGCACACAGTCAGATGTGCAAAGAATCAGAGCGAACCGCCAACAACAACGTAATCAATGGAGCAAATGCATCCGGTGACAATTTCATATGAAAGTTTTCATACCCCTTGACTTATTCCACATGTTGTTGTTACAGCCTGAATTTAAAATGGATTAAAAACATTTTTTCGTCACCTACCTATACACAATACCACTTAATTAAAAAATGAAAACATGTTTTTAGAAATTGTTGCAAATGTATTGAAAAATATCTAATTTCATACTGTAAGTATTCAAACCCCTGTGTGAATACTTTGTAGAAGCACCTTTGGCAGTGATTACTACTGTGAGTCTTTCTGGGTAAGTCTCTCAGAGCTTTCCACACCTAGAATTGTGCAACATTTGCCCATTATTCTTTTCAAAATTCTTCAAGCTCTGTCATTGCTAGACAACCATTTTCAGGTCTTGCCATAGATTTTCAAGTAGATTTAAGTCAAAACTACCTCGGCCAACCAGGAACACTGTCTTTTTGGTAAGCAACTCCAGTGTACATTTGGCCCTGTGTTTTAGGTTATTGTCTTGCTGAAAGGTGAATTCATCTCTCAGTGTCTGGTGGAAAGCAGACTGAACCAGGTTTTCTTCTAGGATTTTGCCGGTGCTTAGCTCCATTCCATTTCTTTTTTATTCTGAAAAACTCCCCAGTCCTTAACGATTACAAGCATAACCATAACATGATGCAGCCACCACTGTGATCGAAAATATGGAGTGTGTTACTCAGTAATGCATTGTATTGGATTTGCCCCAAGCATAACACTTTGTATTCAGGTCAAATGTTAATTGCTTTGCCACATTTGTAGTATTACTACAGTGCCTTGTTGCAAACAGGATGCATGTTTTAGAATATTTTATTCTGTACAGACTTCCTTCTTTTCACTCTGTCAATTAGGTTAGCATTATGGAGTAACTACAATGTTGTTGATCCACCCTCAGTAATCTCCTATCACAGCCATTCAACTCTGTAACTGTTGTAAAGTCACCATTGGCCTCACGGTGATATACCTGTGCGTTTTTCTTCCTCTCCGACAACTGAGTAAGGAAGGACGCCTGTATCTTTGTAGTGACTGGGTGTATCGGTACACCATCCAAAGTGTAACTAATAATTTCACCATGCTCAAAGGGATATTAAATGGCTGCTTTAGAAAATGTTTACCCATCTACCAATAGGTGCCCTTCTTTGCGAAGCATTGGAAACCTCCCTGCTCTCTGTGGTTCAATCTGTGTTTGAAATTCACTGTTCGACTGAGAGACGATACATATAATTGTATGTGTGGGGTAAAGAGATGAGGTAGTTGTAAAAAAATCATGTTAAACACTATTACTGCACACATGAAATGTAACTTGTGACTTGTAAAGCACATTTTTACTCCTTAACTTTAACTATAGGGTTGCCACAACAAAGAGGTTGAATACTTATTGACTCAAGACATTGCAGCTTTCAGTTTTTATGAATTTGTAAACATTTTGAAAAACATAATTCCACTTTAAAATGATGGGGTATTGTACAGTGCATTCGGGAAAGTATTCAGACCCCTTGAGTTTTTTCACATTTCGTTACGTTACAGCCTAATTAAAAAATGGATGAAATATGTTTTTTCTCTCATCAATGTACACACATTACCCCAAAATGACGAAATGAAAACAGGTTTAAGTATTCAGACCCTTTGCTATGAGACTAGAAATTGAGCTCAGGTGCATCCTGTTTCCATTAATCATCCTTGAGATGTTTCTACAACTTGATTGGTCCACCTGTGGTAAATTCAAATTGAATGGACATGATATAGAAAGGCACACACCTTTTATTTTATTTTATTTAACCTTTATTTAACTAGGCAAGTCAGTTAAGGACAAATGACTGCCTACTCCAGCCAAACCCGGACGACGCTGGGCCAATTGTGCACCGCCCTATGGGACTCGCAATCACGGCCGGATGTGACACAGCCTAGATTCAAACCAGGTACAATAGTGACGCCTCTTGCACTGGAATGCAGTGCCTTAGACAACTGCGCCACTCGGGAGCCCATATATAAGCAAAAACCAAGTCATGAGGTTGAAGGAATTGTCCGTAGAGCTCTGAGACAGGATTGTGTTGAGGCACAGATCTGGGGAAGGGTACCAAAAAATGTCTGCAGCATTGAATGTCCCAAAGAACACAGTGGCCTCCATCATTCTTAAATGGAAGAAGTTTGGAAACACCAAGACACTTCCTAGAGCTGGTCGCTCGACCATACTGAGCAATCGGGGGGGAAGGGTCTTGGTCTAGGAGGTGACCAAGAACCCAATGGTCACTCTGACAGAGCTCCAGAGTTCCTCTGTGGAGATGGTAGAAGCTTCCAGAAGGACAACCATCTCTGCAGCATTCCACCAATCAAGCCTTTATGGTAGAATGCCCAGACGGAAGCCACTCCTCAGTAAAAGGCACATGACAGCCCTCTTGGAGTTTGCCAAAACTTAAAGGACTCTGAGACCATGAGAAACAAGATTCTCTGGTCTGATGAAATCAAGATTGAACTCTTGGCCTGGATGCCAAGCGTCAAATCTGGAGGAAACGAGGCTGTAATCGCTGCCAAAGATGCTTCAACAAAGTACTCAGTAAAGGGTCTGAATTATTTTTTTATTAAAAACTTTTGCAATTCTAAAAACATTTTTTTTCTTTGTCATTATGGGGTATTGTGTGTAGATTGATGAGGGGAAAAAAATATTGAATCCATTTTAGAATAAGACTAACATAACAATATGTGGAAAAAGTCAAGGGGTCTTGCTTAAGCACATGTGACATCTGAGGAGAAGGTTGGGGGAATGTCCAAAAAATTACAACCCAAAGAGAAAAACATGCACTATATTCATCACCCCACAGCGTTGTGATAGTATGTGGACACCTGCTCGTCGAACAACTCATTCCATAACCATCGCCATTAATATGGAATGGGTCCCCTATTTGCTGCTACAATAGCCTCCACTCTTCTGGGAAGGCTTTCCACTAGATGCTGGAACATTGTTGTGGGGTCTTGCTTTCATTCAGCCACAAGAGCATTAGTGAGGTCAGTCACTGATGTTGGGCGATTAGGCCTGGCTCGTAGTTGGTGTTACAATTAATCTCAAAGGTGTTCGGTGGGGTTGAGGTCAGAGCTCTGTGCAAGCCAGTCAAGTTCTTCAACACCTTTCTCGACAAACCATTTCTGTATGGACCTCTGTTTGTGCATGGGGGCATTGTTATGCTGAAACAGGATAAGGCCTTCCCCAAACTGTTGCCACAAAGTTTGAAGCACAGAATCATCTACAATGTCACAGGAGACTGCTGAAGGGAGGATGGCTCATAATAATTGCTGGAACAGAGCGAATGGAACGGCATCAAACACGTGGAAACTATGTGTTTGATGTATTTGATACCATTCCACGTATTCCGCTCCAGCCATTACCACGAGCCGGTCCTTCCCAATTAAGGTGCAACTAAACCTCCTGTGGTATGCTGTAGCATTAAGATTTCCCTTAACTGGAACTAAGGAGCCTGAGCCATGAAAAACAGCCCTAGACCACTATTCCTCCTCCACCAAACTTTGAAGTTGGCACTATGCATTCGGGCAGGTAGCATTCGGGCAGGTAGCATTCTCCTGGCATCCGCCAAACCCAGATTCATCACTCTAGGGAAAGTGTTTCCACTGCTCTAGAGTCGAATGGAGGCAAATTTTACACCACTGCAGCCAACGCTTGACATTGCGCTTGTGTGCAGCTGCTTGGCCATGGAAATCCATTTCATGAAGCTCTCGATGAACAGTTTGGAACTCGGCAGTGAGTGGTGCAACCGAGGATAGGCAATTTTTATGTGCTACGGGCTTCAGCACTTGGCAGTCCCGTTTTGTGAGGTTGTGTGGCCTACCATTTCGCGGCTGAGCCGTTGTTGCTCCTAGCAGAATCTACTAATTTGAAGGGGTGTACACATACTTTTGGCCATTTAGTGTATGTCAGTGTAGTGACATCCTGGTGTGGGAGTGAAGTGCTCTCTTTGGGGGAAAGTAGTCAAGGGGCATTATATAGCAAGCATCTCAGAATAGGAGTGCTGATCTAGGATCATGGGCCTGATCTCTATCTAAACGGACGCATAACATTCAGCAATGCACTCTCTACTAGCATTCTTTTAAAAATGGCATTTATCCTTTGTTTAAGCAGGTGAAAACAGGATGGGTGGAATAAATTCAAAATGCGATATTCTATACTTTTATACAATATAGGATCTCTACATCACTAAATGGATGTGTGGTATTAACATTTCTAACAGGGATTATTCCATTCAAATGGGATCCACTAAAATGTACATGGACAATCTGCATGCAGATGTGGCGTAATCTATAAATGCTTATGAGGTGCAATATAAAGATTTGACAATGTTCAGCTTATACAATCACATATTATTGATGAGTTTTTTTTACTGTAGAAGAACTGTACACTCACACTGTATAAAACTGTGCCCTCCCCTTCCTCCCTCTCTCCGTCTCTCTCTTCCACCCTGTCTCATTCTTCTCTGTCTCTCTCTCCCTGTCTCACTCCCCTCACTCTCATTCTTCCCCCTTCTCGCCCTCTCACTTTCTCTCTCCCTTCATCACTCTCCCTCTCCCTCCTCTCTTTCTCTCTCCTCTTTCTCTCTCTCTCTCTCTCCACTCTCCATTCCTCCCTCTCACTGCTCCTGCATCTCTACCCCCTTTTCTCTTTCTCCCTCCATATCTCTTCTCCTCCATCTCTCCCAAGGACGCGGCAGGCTGATTGAAGTGCAGCACATGTGCCATCGCTCCCCACACCTTGGTCCTCACTGTCAAGACTGTAATGAACGTGTAACTCTTCAACTGATACATGGCTAATATCTCTGAAAAAGCCCAAGAATTTCACATTAAAATGGTTTTGACGAAGGAGTGGAGAGGATGGAGGGAAGAAGAGGGTGGAGGGCGAAAGAGAAGGAGGGAGAGGTAGAGATGGAGGCAGAGAGAGATAGAGATGGAGGGAGGGAGAGAGAGAGAGATAGAGAGACAGAAACAGAGGAGAGAAGATGGAGGGGATAAGGGGGTTGGTACCGAGGTAACGTCCCCACAGAGTGGCAGGCCAGTAATGAAGGCCTGATGATCTATCTAGTGGAAAATGGGGCCCAGATAGGGGGAGGCTTTCCTACTGTAATATAGGCCAGCACTGTCTGCCTAGCATCCCAAAAAATCTCATATCACTGATAAATGATCCTCCTCCTGTTCATGTCACTATTTCAACTGAAGATTGTGGATGTACGTGTGGTTATTACCTATCGAGTTATGTCTTTATCATCTTCAGGTATAATAAGGCAGTCGTCAAGTTATACACATTGTATATATCATGACTTCATGCACGTTTAAGGGGAATAGTATTTTTCAGACAGTGACTGGTCAAATCAAATAAAACACACTAGATAAGAAATAGGGGGGAGCAGCGTGCAAATCCAACAAGGGTTGGAGGCGTTGCTACACTTTAGCCTTTCACCTCACCGCGGGAAACCGTTCGGCCACAAACACAGAACGCATGCAGGCGGAGGGAGGGAGGCCACCTGTCTCTCCCACCGTGGCCCCTGCCACTTTCGTGCTTCCATTGCCTTCGTGTCCTCCACAGCCAGCAAAACACATCAGCAAAGCAAACACGCTTAGGAAAGACTCGGAGGACCTTGGTCCATCTGTCCGACCCGTGGTCAGAGGCTAGAGCCCCGATTGCGCATCACGGAATCTACACCACCCCCTCTCTCTCACTACATCTATTTTCCTCCATGCCTCTCTCTCTTTCACCATTCCCTGACTGGGTGAGACTTTTACCTCTTCCTCGCTCTCGTTTAGGCAGTAAAGAACAGGTTGCATGTTGGATTGTTCTGGGGTCACATTTTAGGGCCTCCCGATTATCAGATTTTGGCACGGTTAACGGAAAGCAATTGGCGGCAGAATATAAGTGAGTTGGTGGTATGGGTGGCGTCGTTGCTCTGATCATGCTTGTGTTGGATGATTTGTGGGAAGCAAGTATGTTAATTGACAGGCCATTAAAAGTGCTAATTGCACAACGGAGCACATAACTACATGTGCTCAGGGCGACCATCATACCTCAATCAAACCCCGGTTGACACCTGCTACAGCCTAACACCATACCCAAACCGGCTGCGCGCGTGCACTATCGTGCGCAAATTGATTTTGTCCCCCCACACCAAACGCGATCACGAAACGCAGGTTAAAATATCAAAACAAAATCTGAACCAATTATATTAATTTGGGGACAGGTCAAAAGCATTAAACATTTATAGTTGCTAGCTAATTTGCCCTGGGATATAAAAGTTGAGTTGTTATTTTAAGTCCTCTACTCCGACAAAGTCCTCTACTCCGACAATTAATCCACACATAAAACGATCAACCGAATCGTTTCTAGTCATCTCCCCTCCTTCCAGGCTTTTTCTTCTTTGGACTTTATATGGCGATTGGCATCTCATAGTTACCACAACAACCAACCGAACTCAGTTCATCTTTCAATCACCCACGTGGGTATTACCAATGAGGAGGGTGGGTATCTGCTTCTATAAACCAATGAGGAGATTGGAGAGGCAGGACTTGCACCGCGTTCAGCGTCACAAATAGAACTGACTTCTATTTTAGCCCTTGGCAACGCAGAGGCTCCTTGGCACACGCGAGCAGTGTGAGTGCAGTAATTGAATAACAAGTATTATTATAATTTATTTTGCAACTCGAGCGGTGTGGTCAGCATGTAACGCTAATCAATCATAATCGCATTATGCAAATGCACAAATCATGCAAAGTTCTGAGGAGAGGGGACACAAACACACATAGACACAGGAACACATAGCACAAACCATACGATCACAGAGCATAAATAGATAACTCAGCCACACACACACAGCATGAATAGATAAGGCTAACTTATGTTCAAACCACTGAGACAGTGGACATCAAATGATCAATAGGTTTAAAACAAGGACAGAGATAAAACAAACACAATGCATTAAAAAGGGCCAAGTTAAGTTTGCGGCCACTCATAGTTTTGTCCGAAGAATGGGGTCTTACCTGTGCCAGGTAGTGTGCACAGCAGGAGGGAGAGGCAGAACCGGAAGAGAGGAGAAACACAGAGAAAAAACAACAATTAATATTTAATCAAAGGGAGACCACAATTATTTAAAGAATGTATGAATATACTGTATGGCGCCTGTGCATGAATAATGCATGAGCTAACAACATTAGCCTAGAACTACCTATTTGATATTCAGAGAGGGGAAACAGTATAGCAGACCAGCTGACTACAAAGCCAAGGGCATGGGCCTTCAGCCAGCCTCCCAGAAACATTCTAGCCAAAACAGAGGAGCATCTAATAGCGCATTTCAAAAGTGGAAGAGAGGGCTGCCACCGCCCAAACAAACGGGTTTAAAATGTGTCCTGCTGAAGCTTATTACATCAGAATCGTGGGCCGGCGTGATAAGACCACAAAGGACTAGACGGCTTGAGTTAAAATAATAAAAACTCCTCTTTACTACCTCTCTCTCCATCCCTCCATCTCTCTTTCTGTCTCTAGTAGAGTGCTGCGGGGTGGATTTAAGAGTCTCATTTTGTCAGCTGCAATATCGACTGAGCAGAGGAGATGCGGGCCAACCCGGGATCACACAATTGTTTACAAGCACACAGCCTCCATATCAACCTCCAGAAAGAGTGGGTAACATTACCCTGCTCTATGCTGCTCGCTTAAAATCTAATTGAACCCCGTCGCCTAATCGCGTTATTTTGGGCGAGGAGCGACCCTGCTCCCTCTTTTTATTGCACATTACTGTATCCCGCTGCAGCTGTCAGTCCCCTCTATCTCCCTAAAAATCGACTATCCCCCTCCCTCTCTTCCAGTCCCCCCACCCCACACACACCACTGCTGCTGCTAGCAATGCGAGTGTAATGAAATTAGACAGCGTAGTTAGTGTCGGGGCATTGTCCTTGCTCATGCCTGACCCCCTCCCAGCCTCCCTCTTTGGCCCGCTTCCCTGAAGTGGAGTTACCAGGATATTGCTAATCACTCACAAAAGGCGGATTAGAGCAGAAGGGGTGACTGGACATTAAATGTCAGGCCATAGCACCTGCCTTGCGCCCCCCTCTGTCGGACAAGCGGTCGCAGGGAGCAGACGTCTCGCCAAACATTTGATTATGTGTGCACGGCCAGGAGGAAAAGGAAACAGCAGTCTGCTCAACACAACGTCAAAAAAAATCAGAAAAAAATGCCATATTCAGGGTACAACAATTGCACTAGCTCCTAGTTCTATCAAAAGTTGGTCTCTAGCTCTATCACCATGTATTCACATCTCACCTTCAGCAAAGACAAGCCCCTTCAAAAGAAGTTTACGGGTTTCCGAAACCCTTTGTCTACCGCCCTTTTCATGTGGATCTACATCAATCTTTTAGTAAACCTGCGTTCAAGAGGCTGACGGTTACTTTGGAGCAGGCATCGTTCTCTCAGTGCTCGGTCTCTTATCTCTTCCCTCTCGACACTTAACGAGCCAACGGCAACCAACCCTTGTGCATGCTGGTATAATTTGCGCTCAGGCACTCACTCCGCAACCTGAGTGCAAACTTCCACCTCCACTCATCGCAACGACGACACGTCTAAATCCTAAACTGAATCCACATAATCTGATCACAGGAGAACTGTGATTTCTGTTTGAGCCCCAGAAAGACAGACTGACAGGCAGTCAGGCTCGACTTCTCTGCAGCTCCCTCGCACGGTGATCAATGGAGAAGAGATGCCCCCATTGAAGCACTTTATTCGGAGATGTAGGAAAAATAGACGACTTTGCAAAAAAGTATGTTTTTTCAGAGGTGGAAGGGGAGGGACAGAAGAGGAACACTTCATGAGGATCAGTGACAAGTGGGGACTTGTACCGTCACTAGCTGTCACATCAGGGTGATCATCAACCTCTAGGTAGTATTGTTTTTTGATCACATCGTGTTCAAATCCCATCTTTCATGGTTTGGTAGGTGCAGCGTAAGATGTATTCGATGTATTCAAATCTCTTGACATTTGCAATTCAATCCAGGACATACAGTGGGGAGAACAAGTATTTGATACACTGCCGATTTTGAAGGTTTTCCTACTTACAAAGCATGTAGAGGTCTGTAATTTTTATCATAGGTACACTTCAACTGTGAGAGACGGAATTTAAAAAAAAATCAAGAAAAATCACATTGTATGATTTTTTAAGTAATTAATTCGCATTTTATTGCATGACATAGTATTTGATCACCTACCAACCAGTAAAGAATTCCGCTCTCACAGACCTGTTAGTTTTTCTTTAAGAAGCCCTCCTGTTCTCCACTCATTACCTGTATTAACTGCACTGTTTGAACTCGTTACCTGTATAAAAGACACCGTGCCACCCACTCAATCAAACAGACTCCAACCTCTCCACAATGGCCAAGACTAGAGAGAGCTGTGTAAGGACATCAGGGATAAATTGTAGACCTGCACAAGGCTGGGATGGGCTACAGGACAATAGGTAAGCGCTTGGTGAGAAGGCAACACTGTTGGCCGCAATTATCGAAATGGAAGAGTTCAAGATGAGGTCATCACCCTCGTCTGGGGCTCCATCGCAAGATCTCACCTCGTGGGGCATCAATGATCATGAGGAAGGTGAGGGATCAGCCCAGAACTCACCGGCAGGACCTGGTCAATGACCTGAAGAGAGCTGGGACCACAGTCTCAAAGAAAACCATTAGTAACACACTACGCCGTCATGGATTAAAATCCTGCAGCGCACGCAAGGTCCCCCTGCTCAAGCCAGCGCATGTCCAGGCCCGTCTGAAGTTTGCCAATGACCATCTGGATGATCCAGAGGAGGAATTGGAGAAGGTCATGTGGTCTGATGAGACAAAAATAGAGCTTTTTGGTCTAAACTCCACTCGCCGTGTTTGGAGGAAGAAGAAGGATTAGTACAACCCCAAGAACACCATCCTAACGTGAAGCTTGGAGGTGGAAACATCATTCTTTGGGATGCTTTTCTGCAAAGGGGACAGGACGACTGCACCGTATTGAGGGGAGGATGGATGGGGCCATGCATCGTGAGATCTTGGCCAACAACCTCCTTCCCTCAGTAGAGCATTGAAGATAGGTCGTGGCTGGGTCTTCCAGCATGACAACGACCAAAACACACAGCCAGGGCAACTAAGGAGTGGCTCCGTAAGAAGCATCTCAAGTCCTGGAGTGGCCGTCCCCAGTCTCCCAGACCTGAACCCAATAGAAAATCTTTGGAGGGAGCTGAATCCGTATTGCCCAGCGACTAGGCCCCGACAACCTGAGGATTTGGAGAAGTCTGTTTATGGAGGAGTGGCCAAAATCCCTGCTGCAGTGTGTGGAAACCTGGTCAAGAACTACAGGAAACGTATGATCTCTTGTAATTGCAAACAAAGGTTTTTTTTACTTCCAAAGATTTTATTGTGTCTGCTTTTCTGATGTATCAAATACTTATGTCATGCAATAAAATGCAAATTAATTACTTAAAAATCATACAATGTGACTTTCTGGATTTTTGTTTTAGATTCCGTCTCTCACAGTTGAAGTGTACCTGTGATAAAAATTACAGACCTCTACATGCTTTGTAAGTAGGAAAACCTGCAAAATCGGCAGTGTATCAAATACTTGTTCTCCCCACTGTATATGACTACAAAAGCTGGAATACTTTATGCCAAATAATGTAGAAGCATAATGCCATTCATAAGATCCCCAAACAAATTTCCCCAAAAAGACAAAGATGACACAAAGTCAGATTTCATATTCTTACACCCACAAAAAAAAGTTTTTGAGGAGCAGTGGCAGCGTTCATGTTTAATTCAACAGCCTTGACTAAAGCCTTGGAAGGCTCCATTTGCTGGTCCCTCATGTGCGTCCAATTTCAGACGAGCTGACTCGAGCACTCCGGGACCTGTAGAGATGCTTTGTTGGCCGGTGCTTTTGGAAACCCTGTAAGCTCTGGGGTATAGTGGGCGGGGGGGCAGGTGGGTGACTAGTATTCCCATCAAAGATGGCGCCGATCATAATTGCAGGGCTTGCAGTGACCTTGAAGGGGGTCGATGGGTCTTATGCGGCTGGCTCTTCCTCCTTTCTCTGGCTGCGGCATATCTGGGTGAAGAGGGGCCCAATGGCTGTGACACATTCTTTCCCATATTTCACACTCACTCAGGACAATCTAATCCGTGTAATCCATAAAATGAGTGGAAATAAGTGGTGAGGTCTAGCTATTCTTTTAAGGAGTTAAAGTATGCAGAGTCATTGTAAAATAGAGATAAGCCCATAATTACATCATTGGAGTTTTTAATGAAACACCTGAAAATGCATCATATGGGGGAATACATTGATGGTGCATCGGTAGTTACAATATCTTTTATAAACTCAGCAAAAAAAAGAAACGTCCTCTCACTGTCAACTGTTTATTTTCAGAAAACTTAACATGTGTAAATATTTGCATGAACATAACAAGATTAAACAACTGAGACATAAACTGAACAAGTTCCACAGACATGTGACTAACAGAAATTGAATAATGTGTCCCTGAACAAAGGGGGGATCAAAATCAAAAGTAACAGGCTGTATCTGGTGTGGCCACCAGCTGCATTAAGTACTGCAGTGCGTCTCCTCCTCATGGACTGCACCAGATTTGCCAGTTCTTGCTGTGAGATGTTAACCCACTCTTCCACCAAGGCACCTGCAAGTACCTGGAAATTTCTGGGGGGGAATGGCCCTAGCCCTCACCCTCCGATCCTACAGGTCCCAGACCTGCTCAATGGGATTGAAATCCGTGAACTTCGCTGGCCATGGCAGAACACTGACATTCCTGTCTTGCAGGAAATTACGCACAGAACGAGCAGTATGGCTGGTGGCATTGTCATGCTGGAGGGCCATGTCAGGATGAGCCTGCAGGAAGGGAACCACATGAGGGAGGAAGATGTCCTCCTTCTAACGCACAGCATTGAGATTGCCTGCAATGACAACAAGCTCAGTCCGATGATGCTGTGACACACCACCCCAGACCATGATGGACCCTTCACCTCCAAATTGAGTACAGGCCTCGGTGTAACGGTCATTCCTTCAACGATAAACGCGATTCCGACCATCACCCGTGGTGAGACAAAGCTTCAACTCGTCGGTGAAGAGCACTTTTTGCCAGTCCTGTCTGGTCCAGCGACGGTGGGTTTGTGCCTATAGGCGACGTTGTTGCTGTTGCCGGTGATGTCTGGTGAGGACCTGCCTTACAACAGGCCTACAAGCCCTCAGTCCAGCCTCTCTCAGCCTATTGCGGACAGTCTGAGCACTGATGGAGGGATTGTGCGTTCCTGGTGTAACTCGGATGTTGTTGTTGCCACCCTGTACCTGTCCCGCAGGTGTGATGTTCGGATGTACCGATCCTGTGCAGGTGTTGTTACACGTGGTCTGCCACTGCGAGGACGATCAGCTGTCCGTCCTGTTTCCCTGTAGCGCCGTCTTAGGCGTCTCACAGTACAGACAATACAATTTATTGCCCTGGCCACAACTTCAGTCCTCAAACCTCTTTGCAGCATGCCTAAGGCACATTCTCGCAGATGAGCAGGGACCCTGGACATCTTTCTTTTGGTGTTTTTAGTAGAAAGGCCTCTTTAGTGGCATACGTTTTCATAACTGTGACCTTAATTGCCTACCGTCGGTATGCTGTTAAGGTCTTAACGACCGTTCCACAGGTGCAAGTTCATTAATTGTTTATGGTTCATTGAACAAGCATGGGAAACAGAGTTTAAAATCCTTACAGTGAAGATCTGTGAAGTTATTTGGATTTTTACTAATTATCTATGAAAGACAGAGTCCTGAAAAAGGGACGTTTCTTTTTTCGCTGAGTTTATATATATATATTGTTGAAACACAAAACTTTGATCTACTGTAGGCATTAGTTTATCGGCCAAATATTTGGTCATATGGTTAAGCGTAGTAGGGAAATGGTCCCTTATAGCCAACAAGTAATACAGAATCCCTCAATTGCAACCATCAACTTTCTATACTATCGCTTTAAGGCATCAGGATTTTGACAGACGATGAATTGCTTGTGGTTAATTAGCCTACTAATGAACTTGAGGAACTTAAGTAAAGATGACACAAACATAATAAGCCAAGGTGTCACAGGAATTCACTTGACACACCGATAATGCTGCCAGCTAATATGATTTACCACTTTGGTAGTCACGAGTCTATCATACAAGGTGTTTTGACATTTGCCGACGAAACACACATCTGATTATCCCGAAACATGAATAATCATCAATACGTTCATAAATGAACGATGAAACAATGAGCTAATCTGGGGCATTGACAACTATTTGGAATACAAAAACAAAGACTATAGGGGGTTAAAAACAATCTGCTTTGTATTCTCTACTAACAATCCCGAGGCATCAAGATCTGCGTTTGCACATCAAACAGATGGAGGGGAAAGAAAATGAGCAACAAAACCAAACCAAACATCTATAACGGCCCCTCTATTCCGAGCAATACATACCTCGTCGCTGATCATATGTCTTCCCTGTCAAGACAGTCAACCAATCAGAGCTCTACCACACGGTTCCTTTGATGTGTTCGGGTCTGGAGAGAGCGACGTGATTGGCTGCGTCTCTCTACGGACCCAACACTCTTCTCTCCTCGCGAGTGCTTAAGCGCTGCCAAGCAAAGTGTAATATTAGTGTCATCTGCCTCCTCAATTGGAAATGTATTTTTACGTGGAAATTCCAATCTGTCATCGGTTTCCCGTCCGGGGAGCCTCTCCCAAGAAAGGGGCTTGACGAGCACCTCTAGCAGTTCTAATGCTGATGCACCTGACTCCTGGTGTCTAACTGGGAATATACTGGAAACGTTGCTTTGATTTCGACAAAGGCCATGTGGCTGACAGCAGTGAAATCTCTAGCTGTAATTCACTCTATGAAGTAGAGTACAGACCGATTACTCACATGCACTGGCGGCTGGGGTCAGGTGCTGTTTTTTCGTTTTTCCCCCCCGTTTTTTGTTAACACACCGCTTGACCCCCCCCATGTTTGTGTGTGTGTAAAGGAGCTTGACAGCTGGCCATCACGATGATAGATCAGAGAGAATTTGTCACAAGAGGTTTTGGCATGTTTGATGTGTGAATTGTGCCAACTGTATAGTCTGTTGAATAGTACCAACGGTCTGTCCATCGCCACACACAGTAAACTGGATCCACATATCGCATTCCGATTGGTGCATTGTGGCTGTCAAGTGAGACGCTCAACAGGGTGCGAGGAGAAACCGAGAGACTCAGACACACAGACACAAAGACATCAAGAGTCCCCTTACAGATAAATAACAACATAAAAATGGAAAAACATACAAGTAAATGAGCTGGCCTAGAAGCCATCGGGGGCCACGTGTCAAATTATGCATAGAAAGCAGGCCAAGACTGTGGGCCATCAGACAGTAGAAAAATAAAGAGGCCCTAATAGCTGGAGCCAGTGTATTGAGTTTCAGAGTGTAATGGGGCCGGCTATCAAGTCTGCCCTGGGAATCAATACGAGATTGGACCTCCGTGTTCCTGGTCTGTCCTAATGGAGCTTTTCCCCATTGTGTATCGTATGGCGCGTGTATTGATGGCCCCCATGCAGTATTTAAAGGGGGGAAGAAGCCGCCGGGAGCACTCGGGCTCCAGCGTAAACACTTTGCAGGTTAGGGCATCACAGGGATTGAAGGGCTTTAATATCATTCCTTTTCAGCAAAAACATTGGCAGAGAGAGTAATGGCAGAGATTGCGGCAATAAAGGTGTCATGTTAATGATGAATTTGCAGCTACCTGATGGAACATGACAACTTGGAGTCTAGAGAAAACATTGAGAAGGGGTGCTACTCTATTTAAATTACATTTCAGAACCACCTGGCAGGGCGATTATGTGCCTATATCAAACCCAGGCATTTCACTCAATGAATTTTGCTGCATCACATGATGGGGTATTGTGCTGTAGGTTGTTGCGCTAAGTCGAAAAATTTCTTTTAAGAACCATGTTTTAACTGCGTAAGCCGTGTTTTTGTCTTGGCTGGTAATTTTCTTACATGTCTTGTGCTTGCAACTTGTAGCAATACGGGTCTAACCCTACGTACTTTTATAGAAAATGGAAATGAATAACAGAACAAATGTTTCGATTTACCTAAAGTGACTTACATGCAATCTCTTCTTCGCCTAAACTCTTATTTGGCATGAAGAAACTTGTGCTCACCCTCAAGAACCAAAAACATTTTAATAAGTTGGTTCCATGTTTGGTTTTTCTATTGTCCTTGTACCTGAACACAAATAGCTAAACAAATAACTACAGCTCGGTACAGAGCTCCCAGTCAGAACAACATGACGTTCTGCACAAAGTCCCATGTAGCCAGCAAAAATACAAATCATGCTGTCTTGGGCTGTCCTTCTCGCCACAAATGAGGTGAGACTTATTTGCACTCAGCAATATTGCAATTCAGATTCCAAAACATCTAATACACAATTAAAGGAAAGAAGGCACAATACATTCTCTCAAATCAATGAGAATGAGTGAAGTGCTCAAAAGTTCTTCATCTCAAATATTGCTCTCATTGAGCCAATCATGTCACACAAAATCATCCCATGATCCACCAATTTATTATTTTTTATTTTATTTAACCTTTATTTAACTGGGCAAGTCAGTTAAGAACAAATTCTTATTTACAATGACGGCCTACCGAGGAACAGTGGGTTAAAGTGCCTTGTTCAGGGGCAGAAAGATATAATTTTACCTTGTCAGCTTGGGGATTTGATCCAGCAACCTTTTGGTTACTGGCCCAACGCTCTAACCACAAGGCTACCTGCCACCACAATGCATCCGCAAACCTCAAATCCCAAAAGCACACTGACGGAAAATGAAAATACACACATACCTCCCTTGGGAAATAGCTTTTTACAGTCACACTAGCAATATCCCTCAACCAATACATAGGTCTAAGCCGTACACAGGTCACGAGCCAATATACATTTTTGACATAATGGTTCTAGTTTGTGGGACATCAGACAGTTTTACAATGAGGAGATCTGATTAGCCTTTCTAATCTAATTTGACAGGTGGCCATTTGCCACCCTCATGAGGAAACTGTCACAGACAAAAGAAGCCAAAGGTAACAGCTGGAACCAATGACCTCTGTTAATAAGCCTCTTAATATATTACTGAAGACTAATGCTTGGATGCTGCGTCAGCTGTAGGTCTACTAGAGCTGGGACAAATAAACCAAAAATTCCCAACACCAACATTGAGTAAGTCGGTAATTTTGCTACCCAACGTTCCTGTAGATTGTTCTAAAACCATTATTTGGTTAACAGTAATAGCCTATGCATTATGTTGATTCCTGCAATGAAAGTATCTGCCAGTTCCTGTTTCGCTGTCGGCTGCTGTGTGAGCGAGCCACTCTTACTCCCTCTCCCCACTGTGCTCACGGAGGAGGGAGAAATGCATTCTGAGAAGCAAATTATGATCGTTGCTGAAAATGCAACTGAGGGAAAAAGACCGTTTTCAAAGCAACTACGGTTGTTCTAATTATAGAGAGTCACAAAGATGTCGGCAAAATCTCTGAAGAGCCATAAAGAAATATGATCATTCTGGATCCTATTTTGCCAGTTGCACATCAAAATACAATCTCAGTTGTCTTACCTGGCACTGGGGAAAAAATGGTCTCCTGCCACTAATTTAAAGTAACGGTCTATTAACACTAGAACCACTGGGCCACGGGGGACCCCCCTTCAAGCTAATGTGCAGTCATCCCGACTGCAACATTATAACAGTGTAATAAATACATGTGTTACTGTAGACTATATGTAAAAAAATAAAAAATAAATATATATATATTTAAAGTGTTCAATACATTCTATTCATGGAGTGCCTTTGCAACAACTATGGAACAGAGCACATACTGTATGCGTTGGAACGTGGTAACAGCTTATTTTTATAACAACATTTTAAAAAGTACCCCAACCACCAAGACGCACGATCAGCAAGACACTCGGTCAAATGATGAAAACATTAGTACCCTAAACACAAACATCAGTAGCCTAAACATAAGAGTGAAGTGTGCTTGATAAATAGTGAAAATCAGCACAAAAGCAATACTAGCATTATAACTAATATAAGTGTCGATATGACAGTAGTCAAAAATAGCAATTATTGTCAGCTCGTGCTTACATGGTGTGCTTCTTCCAGCAATGGCATCAGCTAGAGCATTTTTCATGTCACAAAAACAACGAAGGATGGTGAGTGTGTTGCTGATGTTTTTTGCTTGAGATGTTGGGCCTGCTCTCTCAGATTACATTTTGTGCTGATAATCATCTCTTAGCATGGTCACCGGCTTGTTCTATCTGAATGGTACGGTGCAGTCCCTTCCTCTCTCACCGTTTCGTTTCACTGCGGTTTCATTTGGTGGTGGCACAGCCACCCGCTCAGTGCGCACAGAGGCTCAGCAACAGAAGAATAATCATCAGAAATGTCATGATTATTTCTTCCCCACCATCTGAGTCGTTTTCATTCAGATTTTATGGCAATGCTAACACAGCATGTGCATCCATTCGTCTTGGTCTTCTTGCCATCGTAAATTACGCACGCTCTCACTGTGTACTCCAAGTTGGCCAGAGTAGACTGATAAAACTGATTGGATTTGGTGGACTGATATAGGGTCCATACCATTTTGAGATTATAAATTAGAATAGATCAATACAATAGCCTGCACTGTTCTTTATTCACAATTGGTGATTACATAACTATACATAGTTCGCTTCCTCTCACTCATCAACTCACCCATTCTCCCCCATCATACTTTAGTTCATTTATTTAATCTTGTGTGAAATTTATTTCAGTATAGTTGGGGTTCAGTTTCGAGGCAATTATCAGGGCGATTATCAACTGGGCACGGCACCTTCATGTCAGGAGGAGCGGAGCACGCCCTACTATCAGGAGGAGGGGAAATGAGGCAAAACCATTCAAAAAATGACATGCCCTACTAAAACTGGTTATAACTCCAGTTCTGTTTGTGATATTAAGATTCTAACAACGGCAGTGTGTTATATAGAATTATTTAGGAAAAGTCAAGGACGGAGGCAGGCATGACTTAAAAAATGACAGAGTCATAAAATAAATACATTCATGAGCAGTCGAAATGCCTGCTTTAAAAGTTCTAGTGTTAAAACATGTTTGTTTTTTATTGTTGTATTTATTGTTATTACAAAATAGCAAAAAATTGTTACATTTATGTTACATTTTATCCATATTGGCCAGGTCTAGCACCTTCCCCCCAAAAATGTTTTATCGTAATATATAGATGATTTATCATTATCACCAAAAATGTGTACATTTATCGCAATATGGATTTTTATCAATATCGCCCAGCTCTAATATCTACGGCAGGGCTACCCAACCCTCTTCCTGGAGATCTACCGTCCTGTGGGTTTTCAGTCCAACCCTAATTTAACACACCTGATTCTACTAATTAGCTGCTCAACAAGACCTTAACTAGCTGAATCAGATATGCTAAATTAGGGTTGGACTGAAAACCTACAGGACAGTAGATCTCCAGGAAGAGGGTTGGGCAGCCCTGATCTACGGTCTATAATTTAGGTCTCATTTGATTCAAGAGACTGCAGGGTTCAACCCGGGGAGAGTAGAGACGAATGAAACAGGTGATGCAATAAGATTCACCATAAAAAAACACCTCCCCCTTTGAAGGAGAATCATTGTTTCTTTGCCGCTGTAATGAACTTGTACAAAGAGTAAGGAGAACAACCTTGACAGTGGCTGTAAATTATTCAGAAGCCTTAAAATTGTTTTAGAAGACATTTTTAGACTTCAAAGTTGCAGCCACAGATATTTCAGCGTAGACAACACAGTTGGCCAAGAGCTTGCGTTCTCATCTTGGAATACCCACCATTGAAYCAAACCCTGTGCATTAATGTCCTGGACCTATAAGAAAGAAAGGTGATGTCCAGAAGATGACTTAAAAAATGCTCGGAATGTCAAAATCAAAATGTGCATGTCATTTTGAAAGTGGTAGGTTGATATACACTTGAGTGTAGCAGCCATTACAAATAAGAATTCAACCTAACTGTTGGGGCAGTGCACCTCAGAAACAAGAAGGGGATAATGTATTGAGAAAGGTCAGAATGCATACAAAGGGACAGTAATGGGGAGGACGTATGGACAAAGGACAGAATTCATACTGAAGGGACTGTCACAAAATGACAATTGTCCAACAATAACAATGTGGGTGGTCTCTCTGTTCTACTTTCTTCTCATAACATTTAACAGTGAGATGGGAGAATACTGCACCAGGATTATAAGGATATAGGGTTATAAGAAAGAAAACAACCCAGGAGAGACCCATTGTACAGTAGACTCTATATTGAATAATGATGAGACTGATCTAATTGCTGTCAAAGGAAAGCAGAAAATGATAAGAAATACACAAGGGACATAGACTAACTGCTCTATACCTGATTGTAAAGCACTTAAAAAGAAGACATACACTTGAAATTACATCTGGTAAATGCACAGATTACTTATCACAAGCATCCATTACGGTATTATATTTAGGCTTGAGCAGAGTATCACATTGCGTTCCAAGATGAGATATAATAAAGTTATGCAGACAATATGCATTTTAGTGCCTATTCAATTACAGGCTAATGTGCTGATTACCCAGTCGGGATAAAAAAAAAATACAGGTGGTAAAAATAACTTCCAGTAATTGCTTGCATTCACTCGTCGTTTCTTTGTAATTAGTCCGATTGTCGAAATGGATTGCTGCCCTACATAGTGCCTGGCTATAGAATTCACTTGTCTCTCTCCGGGTAGTTATGCGTTGAGGTGGAGATGGGAAGGTGTATGGGCAGACAGAGCATACAGAGGCTCTGATGTGCTTCACGCTGGTCCTCCTGTCATAGTCCATGGAGCCTGTAATCCAAAATGATTCTGGGGGGGAAAACACTTATGCTTATCTGGATTAACCTTCTATGCATTTATGTTATATTTCTCATCTTTTCCCCATACTCTCAGAGAATGGAGCAGCATGTGTCATATTAAATTCCCCATCCAGATGCCATTGTCTGCTCCCTTGAGATGTCCGGAGAGCATTAGGGGAGACCATAAAGACTGGTTAATGAATGAAATCAAAGGCTGTTGAATCTCAATAGGATCAATGTTGACACTGCTGGGAAGCTTGCATGCAATATTGATGATATCCTCTTATCATTGCATGTATGTATTGATTTAGATATACTATTCCGATGGAAATTCACTCCCTCCAAAAAGTCCTGGAAACATGTAAAGTAAAGATGATCGTTTAACCGTGGCTGCAGAGGCAGTGACATCATCCAGTCTACAGTCAAATACTGCCAGCACTAAGAAAAATAAACGTCTTGTTTCTGCTTTAAATCTCTCCTGGCCTCCCAGTGCCCAACATCAAATACCTGTCATTCAATGTTGAAAATGTATGAAACAAAGTAATGAAAAATAAATCCTCAAAATACTTTTTGACATCTGTGTCAAAACAGAGGCATTAGGTGCAAAACTGAAGTTTACATACAATTTAATGTCAAGCTGTGGAGAACAGACAGTCAGATTTTACTGTCCAATGGCTCTCTCTGAATGATCTTTGCAAGACTAGAACTATTTGTCAAAAAGACAAGAAAGATTCCAAAGTGTTTGATGTTGAAGGTGGCCCTTCCTTTGCCAAGAGTGTGCAAATCTGTCATCAAGGCAAAGGGTGGCTACTTTGAAGAATTTCAAATATAAAATACATTTTGATTTGTTTAACACTTTTTTGGTTACTACATGATTCCATATGTGTTATTTCATCGTTTTGATGTCTTCACTATTCTACAATGTAGAATATAGTAAAAAAAATATTTAAAAAACTTGAATGAGTAGGTGTCCAAACTTTTGACTGGTACTGCACCTCAATTACCTTGTACCCCTGCACATCACCTAGATACTGTTAACCCATGTATATAGCGAAATTATAGTTACTCTTTACTTTATTTAGTAAAAAGAATGAAAAACCCTTGAATGAGTAGGTGTGTCCAAACTTTTGACACATATACATACAGTTGAAGTCGGAAGTTTACATACACTTAGGTTGGAGTCACTAAAACTCGTTTTTCAACCACTCCACAAATATCTTCTTAACAAACTATATTTTTGGCAAGTCGGATAGGACATCTACTTAGTGCAACAATTGTTTACAGACAGATCTTTTCACTTATAATTCACTGTATCACAATTCCAGTGAGTCAGAAGTTTACATACACTAAGTTGACCTTTAAACAACTTGGAAAATTCCAGAAAATGATGTCATGGCTTTAGAAGCTTCTGATAGGCTAATTGACATACTTTGAGTCATTTGAGTCAATTGTAGGTGGATGTATTTCAAGGCCTACCTTCAAACTCAGTGCCTCTTTACATGACATCATGAGAAAGTCAAAAGAAATCAGCCATGACCTCAGAAATAAAAGTGTAGACCACCACAAGTCTGGTTCATCCTTGGGAGCAATTTCCAAACGCCTGAAGGTACCACGTTCATCTGTACAAACAATAGTACACAAGTATAAACACCATGGGACTACGCAGCCGTCATACCACTCAGGGAGGAGACGCGCTCTGTCTCCTAGAGATGAACGTAATTTGGTGCGAAAAGTGCAAATCAATCCCAGAAAAACAGTAAAGAACCTTGTGAAGATGCTGGAGGAAACCGGTAAAAAAGTATCTATATCCACAGTAAATCGAGTCCTACATTGACATAACCTGAAAGGCCGCTCAGCAAGGAAGAAGCCACTGCTCCAGAACCGCCATAAAAAAGCCAGACTACGGTTTGCAACTGCACACGAGGACAAAGATCGTACTTTTTGGAGAAATGTCCTCTGGTCTGATGAAACAAAAATAGAACTGTTTGGCCATAATGACCATCGGTATGTTTGGAGGAAAAAGGGGGATGCTTGCAAGCTGAAGAACACCATCCCAACCGTGAAGCACGGGGGTGGTAGCATCATGTTGTAGGGGTGCTTTCCTGCTGGAGGGACTGGTGCACTTCACAAAATAGATGGCATCATGGGGCTGGAAAATTATGTGGATATATTGAAGCAACATCTCAAGACATCAGTCAGGAAGTTAAAGCTCAGTCGCAAATGGGTCTTCCAAATGGACAATGACCTCAAGCATACTTCCAAAGTTTTGGCAAAATGGCTTAAGGACAATAAAGTCAAGGTATTGGAGTGGCCATCACAAAGCCCTGACCTCGAATCCTATAGAAAATTAGTGGGCAGAACTGAAAAGCGTGTGCGAGCAAGGAGCCTACAAACCTGAGTCAGTTACACAGCACCTGTCAAGAGGAATATGCAAAATTCACCCACTTATTGTGGGAAGCTTGTGACAGGCTACCGAAACGTTTGACCCAAGTTAACATATTTCTGACATGACCCTCTAGCATGCCAATGCCACCAGGCATACTGCTTGTATTGTGTGTGATTTTTGCAAGACAGGATGTCAGTGTTCTGCCATGGCCAGTGAAGAGCCGGATCTCAATCCACATTGAGCACGTCTGGGCCTGTTGGATCGGAGGGTGAGGGCTAGAATCATTCCCCCAGAAATGTCCGGGAACATGCAGGTGCCTTGGTGGAAGAGTGGGGTAAAATCTCACAGCAAGAACTGGCAAATCAGGTGCAATCAATGAGGAGGAGATGCCTCCAGTACTTAATGCAGCTGGTGGTCACACCAGATACTGACTGTTACTTTTGATTTTGATCCCCCTTCGTTCAAGGAGACACATTATTCAATGTCGTGGAAGTTATTCAGTTTATGTCTCAGTTGTTGAATCTTAAGTTCATACAAATATTTAAAAAAGGTTATGTATAATCCAAGATGGCGTAGCAGTCGGACGTGTGTTTGTATGTTCCTGTGAGCGTGTAAATAGTAAATAGTAAATAGTCTTCGTATTTTTCGTATACATTTCGTACATATTTTAATTTCACTTTCCATCTAGGAACTGAATATACATTCTACATTCCGCCTCACCCAATGTGGTACGGAACCTGCTATTTTTTTTATACTTTAGAAACCGTAACCCCCAAGCAGAAGCTAGCCAGATAATAGCTACTAGCTAGTAGTCAGTTAGCCACTGCTGCGGTCTTCACCCTCAACTCGGACACAGCCAGCTTCAATACCGGCCAATACCTGCCAGTCTGCAAGGCGATATCAACCCAGAGCATATAGGACTGCTTTTTCTCTACCACATCACCGGATTCCTGACGCAAGCTCTGGACAATTACACCGTATCATCACAGCTAGCTAGCTGCAACCGAGTGGCTACTACTAGCTCACACTCTGTCCCGAAGCAAGCACCAGTTAGCCTTGAGCTAGCCTTGAGCTAGGCCCATCTGCCGGCTAGCTGCAAGCGCGATATCAACCAGAGCATATAGGACTGCTTTTTCTCTACCACATCACCGGATTCCTGACGCAAGCTCTGGACAATTACACCGTATCATCACAGCAGCTAGCTGCAACCGAGTGGCTACTACTGGCTAACACCACTGTCCCGAAGCAAGCACCAGTTAGCCTTGGCTAGCCTCGAGCTAGGCCCATCTGCCGGCTAGCTGCAAGCGCGATATCAACCAGAGCATATAGGACTGCTTTTTCTCTACCACATCACCGGATTCCTGACGCAAGCTCTGGACAATTACACCGTATCATCACAGCTAGCTAGCTGCAACCGAGTGGCTACTACTGGCTAACACCTCTGTCCCGAGCAAGCACCAGTTAGCCTTGAGCTAGCCTCGAGCTAGGCCATCTGCCGCTAGCTGAAGAGCTAGCGCCACTGCCACTGCCACGAAGCTAGCACCAGTTAGCAAACACAATTCTACAATCACAACTCTCTTTCGCCATCGCCATCTGGCTTGATTCTCTGTCGACACAACCACGTCTGAGCAGACCCCCTCCGTCTGAGCAGACCACCCCCGGGCTACTAACTTTATACGCCGCGTGCTAGCTTAGTGGAGGCTCCTCTGCTCCATCTACGGCTGCCCCTGGACACTATGATCACTGGCTACATAGCTGATGCATGCTTGACTGTCCATTAATTCACGGTACTCCATTCTGTTTATTTGGTTTTACCTGTCGGCTCTGTGCTTTAACTCAGGATCTGTGTGTAGTTAATCCGACCCTCTCTGCCTAGTCGTCGCCATTTTTACCTGTTGTTGCTGTGTTAGACTAACACCCTGTTATTGTCTGCTGTTATCTTACCTGTTGTTTTAGCTAGCTCTCCCAATCAAGACCTGCAATCACTTTATGCCTTATTGTATGTTCTCTCAAATATCAATATGCTTGCATACTGTTGTTCAGGCTAGTTTTCATATCATTGTTTTGGTTTGCAATGGACCCTGTAGTTCCACTCTCCGTACCTCTGATACCCCCTTTGTCCCACCCCCACACATGCGGTGACCTCACCCATTGAGACCAGCATGTCCAGAGATACAACCTCTCTTATCATCACCCAGTGCCTGGGCTTGCCTCCGCTGTACCCGCGCCCTCCATACCCCTGTCTGCACATTATGCCCAGAATCTATTCTACCACGCCCATAAATCTGCTCCTTTTATTCTTTGTCCCAACGCTCTAGGCGACCAGTTTTGATGCCTTTAGCCGCACCCTCATCCTACTACTCCTCTGTTCCTCGGGTGATGTGAAGGTAAACCCAGGCCCTGCATGTCCCAGTCACCCTCATTTGTTGACTTCTGCGATCGAAAAAGCCTTGGCCTCATGCATGTCAACTCAGAAGCCTCCTCCTAGTTTTGCTTACTCACCGCTTTAGCAACTCTGCCAATCCTATGTCCTTGCCGTGTCCGAATCCTGGCTTAGGAAGGCCACCAAAAATTCTGAAGATTTCCATACCCAACTTAACACTTTCCGTCAAGATAGAATGCCAAAGGGGAGGAGTTGCAATATACTGCAGAGATAGCCTGCAAAGTTCTGTCATACTTTCCAGGTCTATGCCCAAACAGTTCGAACTTCTAATTTTAAAAAATTAATCTCTCCAGAAATAAGTCTCTCACTGTTGCGCCTGCTACCGACCCCCTCAGCTCCCGCTGTGCCTGGACACCATCTGTGAATTGATCGCTCCATCTAGCTTCAGAGTTTTGTTCTGTTAGGTGACCTAAACTGGATATGCTTAACCCGGCAGTCCTACAATCCAAGCTTGATGCCCTCAATCTCACACAAATCATCAAGGAACCCACCAGGTACAACCCTAAATCCGTAAACATGGGCACCCTAATAGACATTATCCTGACCAACCTCCTCCAAATACACCTCTGCTGTCTTCAATCAAGATCTCAGCGATCACTGCCTCATTGCCTGTATCCGCCACGGGTCCGCGGTCAAACGACACCCCTCATCACTGTCAAACGCTCCCTAAAACACTTCTGCGAGCAGGCCTTTCTAATCGACCTGGCCCGGGTACCCTGGAAGGATATTGACCTCATCCCGTCAGTTGAGGATGCTGGTCATTCTTTAAATGTTACTTCCTCACCATATTAGACAAGCATGCTCCGTTCAAAAAATGCAGAACCAAGAAAGATATAGCCTTGGTTCACTCCAGACCTGACTGCCCTCGCCAGCACAAAAACATCCCTGTGGCGAACTGCAATAGCATCGAAGAGCCCCGCGATATGCCCAAGTTCAGGGAAGTCAGGAACCAATACACGCAGTCAGTCAGGAAAGCAAAGGCCAGCTTTTTCAAGCAGAAATTYGCATCCTGTAGCTCTAACTCCAAAAAGTTCTGGGATACTGTAAAGTCCATGGAGAACAAGAGCACCTCCTCCCAGCTGCCCACTGCACTGAGGCTAGGTAACACGGTCACCACCCCAACCTTGGCCAAGTATCAAATACTTGTTCTCCCCACTGTATATATATACATATGCATACATACATACATATATAAACGATTATTTTAGCTTGAAAGGGCAGATATTTTATGGAATATCTACATACAGTGGTTCCTCCTTTAAAAGTTGCAGCGCACTGCGGCCCAGCTTATTTAAGTGTGAACCACTGGCACCATTAATGCTTGTTAGTGCTAGTTTGACCACCAGAGGGCATCTTTGGGGCATCTTTGAGAAGTATTTGATAGCCTTCAATAATGGCTGTACTAGAGAATGTGGGCACGCGGGACAGGAAGGAAGGAGTAGGCTGTCCTACTGCAGCGAAAACTGGCTCTAACCAGAATAGAAAGAGGAGTGGAAGGCCCCGGTGCACAACTGAGCAAGAGGACAAGTACATTAGAGTGTCTAGTTTCAGAAACAGACGCCTCACAAGTCCTCAACTGGCAGCTTCATTAATTCGTACCCGCAAAACACCAGTCTCAACGTCGACAGTGAAGAGGCGACTCCGGGATGCTGGCCTTAAAGGCAGAGTTGCAAAGAAAAAGCCATATCTTAAACTGGACAATAAAAATAAACAATTAAGATGGGCAAAAGAACACAGACACTGGACAGAGGAACTCTGCCTAGAAGGCCAGCATCCCATAGTCGCCTCTTAACTGTTGTCGTTGAGACTGTTGTTTGCGGGTACTATTTAATGAAGCTGCAAGTTGAGGACTGGGGGCCTCCCACTCCTCTTTCTATTGTTGTACGAGATCTTCCGTTTCTTGGCCATTTCTCGCATAGAATAGCCTTCATTATTCAGAACAAGAATAGACTGACGAGATTCAGAAGAAAATTCTTTGTTTCTGGACATTTTGAGCCTGTAATCGAACCCACATGCTGATGCTCCAGATACTCAACTAGAAGGCCAGTTTTATTGCTTCTTTAATCAGAACCACAGTTTTCAGCTGTGCTAACATAATTGCAAAAGGGTTTTCTAATGATCAATTAGCCTTTTAAAATGATAAACTTGGATTAGCTAACAGAACATGCCATTGGAACACAGGAGTGATGGTTGCTGACAATGGGCCTCTATACACCTATGTAAATATTCCTTTAGAAATCAGCCGTTTCCAGGAACAATAGTCATTTACAACATCAACAATGTCACTGCATTCCTGATCAATTTGATGTTATTTTAATGGACAAAAAAATTGCTTTTCTTTCAAAAACAAGGACATTTCTAAGTGACCCCAAACTTTTGAACGGTAGTTTAAGTATTTAGACTTTGCTGTGAGACTCAAAATTGAGCACAGGTTCATCCTGTTTCTATTGATCCTCCTTGATATGTTTCTACAACTTGATTGGAGTCCACCTGTGGTAAATTCAATTGATCGGACATGATTTGGAAAGGCACACAGCTGTCTATATAAGGTCCCACAGTTGACAGTGCATGTCAGAGCAAAAACCAAGCCATGAGGTCCGTAGAGCTCCGAGACAGGACTGTGTCGAGGCACAGATCTGGGGAAGGGTACCAAAAAAATTCTGCAGCATTGAAAGTCCCCAAGAACACAGCGGCCTCGATCATTGTTAAATGGAAGAAGTTTGGAACAACCAAGATTCTTCCTAGAGCTGGCCACCTGGCCAAACTGAGCAATCTGGGACAAGAGCCTTGGTCAGGGAGGTGACCAAGAACCCGATGATAACTCTGACAGAGCTCCAGAGTTCCTCTGTGGATATGGGAGAACCTTCCAGAAGAACAACAATATCTGCAGCACTCCACCAATCAGTCCTTAATGATAGTGGCCACTCCTCAGTAAAAGGCACATGACAGCCTGCTTGGAGTTTGAGAACCAAGATTCTCTGGTCTGATGAAACCAAGATTGAACTCTTTGGCCTGAATACCATCCAGGCCAAAACCTGGTACCATCCCTACGGTGAAGCATGGTGGTGGCATCATTATTCTGTGGTGATGTTTTCCAGAGGCAGGGACTGATGAAAACCTGCTCCAGAGCACTCAGGACCTCAGACCGGGGCGAAGGTTTGTGGTGAAATCCTGCACGGAGCGTTCACCGTGCGCTGCCACTTTAAGAGCGCATCATTAGTAAGGAAGGAGGAAATAAAGACAGCTTTCTGGGGAGGAGCTCTTGGGTGGCGCGACAGTTTGATTATGTGTGCTATGCTGCAGAAGTTTTGTTTGTTTTCAGCGTGTGTAGTTTATAAAGTATTTAACTCAATCATCRGTGTGACCGCTCTAGGTCGTGGTTGTTTTCGTTTGGGACCGCGCCGGTTATGGATCGCATGGATTAGTAGCAACATTGTTACGAAGCTTTGACATACAAACCAACAAACCATCGGACGGTCAGACAGTACACCGGCACGCCTGAAGACCACAGCTAAGATCTCTCTTGTTCTCTTTCTCTCTTCCCTCTATCGTTCCAGTGCTTTACCCTGCAACAGACTTTCTATTTTTCAAATGCACTTCCCATTGAAGTTCATTAGAGCTGGACTATTAATTCCCTGCCAGAAGTATTTGGGTGGACATTTTAGTGAAAAGGGAGGTTGCTTGCAAGTTGTGTATTGTTATTTGAACTGTATTGAGGTGGGGTGTACTATGGACATGTGGCCGAGAAGATTGTGGACATTTTTAAGGCCTTTGTTGTGTCTATGAACACCCCCCACATTCATACCCTCTGCACTCCTCCACTGGAAGATAATACAGATTACTGCAAATCCTCTGTTGATGACTGGGTTCTTTCTTGTATGAAGTTGCTATTCAATTGCTCTGTCATTATTATTATTATTATTGTATGATGTATTCTTGGTGGGGTTACCCCTGTGCTGTGATGTGGGTTTTATAGGGTGTGTATTCTCTTTTCTCTCCACTGCCTATCTGGTAAACAGGCTACACTCTAGGCAGTCTCTTCTGCTGATGTGTGTGGGTCTGGTAATGGTACTCTCTCTATTCTACTCTTTTCCTTTCGGCATGGTTAATACCTGCCTGGCGCCCGAACAAAATCTTTATCTTTATCCCTCTCTAATAAATACCGCTGCAGGTTCACCTTCCAACAGGACAACGACCCTAAGCACATAGTCAAGACAATGCAGGAGTAGCTTCAGGTCTCTGAATGTCCTTGAGTGGCCCAGTCAGAGCCCAGACTTGAACCCGATCAAACATCTCTGGAGAGACCTGAAAATACCTGTGCAGCGACGCTCCCCATCCAACCTGACAGAGCTTGAGAAGATCTGCAGAGAAGAATGGGAAAAACTCCCCAAATACAAGTGTGCCAAGCTTGTAGCATAATACCCAATAAGACTCGAGGCTGTAATCACTGCCAAAGGTGCTTCAACAAAGTACAGAGTAAAGGGTCTGAATACTTATGCAAATGTAATATTTCCACTTTTTTATATATATATATACAGTGGGGAGAAGAAGTATTTGATACACTGCCGATTTTGCAGGTTTTCCTACTTACAAAGCATGTAGAGGTCTGTAATTTTTATCATAGGTACACTTCAACTGTGAGAGGCGGAATCTAAAACAAAAATCCAGAAAATCACATTGTATGATTTTTAAATAATTAATTTGCATTTTATTGCATGACATAAGTATTTGATCACCTACCAACCAGTAAGAATTCCGGCTCTCA
>NC_036860.1:28952693-28955859 GCF_002910315.2 Salvelinus sp. IW2-2015 | reverse complement strand
TGATTACCTCAAGAAAAGCAAGAACTTAATCACACTTCCTGTAACAGAAACCTTTGGCTTTTGCCATTCACACGAGATCATGAACGTTCCTGTAGCTTATTGACTCAGGTCTTGGCCACACACTGCCAGCAGGGAATTTTCGCGCCACCTCCTCCACCAGAATGCTTCCTCCATGCACGCTCTCAGGTTTCGCTGGCTGTCGCTGTGGCAATTACGGATCTTTCAGTCTCCCTTTCCACAAAGATGTTTCTAATTGGGTTCAGGGTCTGGAGACTGGCTAGGCCACTCGCAGGACCTGTGAGGAGTGCGTTCGTACGTGAGCCACGTCCTTGGTTGCCAGATGGCTGGTGTGCTTCGTTCGTTGGTCTATGGCTGAGACGCGCAGCCATCGACCCAGTCTTCATATGCGTCTTACTGGAGGGGAAGGAGTTGTTGGCCCAAAGGATCCGGCGAGTAGACATGGCCCCATCCCTGGGCCGTCCCCTCAATACGGTGCCAGGGTCGTGGGGCCCACTGTTCCCCTTGCAGAAAAGCATCCCCAAAGAAATGATGTTCCACCTCATGCCTTCACGATTGGAGATGGTTTCTTGGTTGTACTCATACTCGTCTCTGTCCTCCAACACGGCGAGTGGAGTTAGCAGCGCAAAAAGCTTCTAATTTTGTCTCATCCGGACCACATGACCCTTCTCTCCATGTCGCTCCTCTGGATCCATCCGAGATCGGTGCATATGGCAAAGCTTAGACACAGCCTGGACCTATGACACGGCCTTAAGCAGGCGGGACCTTGCTGTGCGCTGCAAAGAGTTTAATCCATGACGGCGTCCGAGGCTTGATACTAATGGTTTTCCTTTGAGACTTGTGTCCCACTCTCTTCAGAGTCATTGACCAGGATCCTGCCGTGTAGTTCTGGGCTGATGCCATCACCTTCCTCATGGATCACTTGATGCCCCTACGGGTAATCGCTTGCCATGGGCCCCAGAGCCGAGGTGATTGACCGTTCATCATTGAACTCTTCCAGTTTCTAATAAATTCGCCAACATTTTGTTTCCTTCCTCACCAAGCTGCTTGCCCTATTGTCCTGTAGCCCATCCCAGCCTTGGAGTCTACAATTTCTATCCCTGATGTCTGACACCAGCTCTCTTGTCTTGGCACTTGATGGAGAGGTTGGAATCTGTTTGCATTGAGTGTGTGGACAGTGTCTTTTAAACAGTAACGAGTTAAACAGGTGCAGTTAATACAGGTAATGAGTGGAGAACAGAGGGCTCTTAAAAGAAAAACTAACAAGGTCTGTGAGAGCCTATGATAAAAATTACAGACCTCTACATGCTTTGTAAGTAGGAAAACCTGCAAAATCGGCAGTGTATCAAATACTTGTTCTCCCCACTGTATATATATATATATATATATATATATAAATAAGTCTAAAAAAAGTTTTTGCTTTGTCGTTATAGGGTATTGTGTGTCGCTTGATAAGGAAAAACATATATTTAATACATTTTAGAATAACGCTGTAACGTAAGAAAATGTGGAAAAAGTCAAGGAGTCTGAATACTTTCCGAATGCACTGTATAACATACATAATACTATGCAAAATACAATACAAAATGCATAAACATTTCTGTGTGTCTCTTCACAGTCCCTATGTCTTGGCCTACGTCTAATGCAAAAAAAATGGATAACACTAATCGATTGCAAATAATGTAAGAGGGTATCTATTGTCACACCCCATTAATACAGACAATATGTACATTGTGTAGGCCTGGATTCATTTACTGCAATCCCCATCATTAAAACATATTGTAGCATTTGTCACGAGTGGCTCTATCAACTACTTCACTGTGTGAAAAATGTCAAATGTACCCGATCATTAAGCCAAGTGTTTTGAGCCCAAAAGATGCCTTCTTTTAATATACTGGATATGCAGCTGCATTGGATACCCTATACTGTCCACAAGACTCGATTAATGGACAGAACCCACTGAGGCTGAACTACAATCGCGTGAAGTAAGCCTACATACTACCTATTCTTTTGATCTACACTGATAGTAATAGAAAAGGATTATCTAGGTAAACTACCTGCTCACGTCGCTTCTGAATGCATGACGGCCTGAGGATGTGCTGGAGGGAGTCCAAGAGCACATGCACTGTTTAAAATTTCAAGGCTCATACTCTGGAGATGTACTGATGGCCCATTTCTTTCCCCAGAAAGTTACCCGTAGGGAAGCGTGCGAGCATCTGGTAATTACAGTGCATATGGCTGAGCCCCTAATTGGCACCACAGGTTCAACTTTGTAATGAGTTCCCCCTTTTATTTCATTCTGTTGAGGAGACAAAAACACCAAACATCAGCACACGATTCAGCTCGTAATTGTAAGGCAATAGTTCTTTGGAGATAAGGAGGAATTCGGTTGATGAGTTAACATCTTGTTTGGCCTGTAGCGTAGACACTATCCACAGTGTCATTGACACATTTTGGTCTTAGAGGAATTGATCATCTAGAAAAATTACAACTCGTGTTACAACTCCTGTTATAAAGGAAGCACTGTTGTTTTGGTTTGTTTTAATATAAGAACTATCAGCTAAAAACTCATTGGTTCTGGATTTGTACTTATTCAAGAAATTGTCCAACATACAGTTTTGCCATGACACTAAACATGATCTATGTATTGGTTCTATGGAGTCTTCATGTTCTCTCAGTAAATGTAATTTAAGTTAAACAGTGCACACTGTATTCTCAATATGAATAGGACAGACAAAAGTGGATACACTTCTTAGCCCCCCCCCAATGTATCTATCGGAAGAAGACTCCTTACCAAGCTCATTATTTGCATTCAATCTTCATGAACTCTAGGAGCTTATAGTCCAATTGCATATGTCAAATGCTCTTGACAAATAATGTCTAGAACTGCCTTGAAACATGATTAGATTACATTAGACTAGTCATTCAACTGAGACTGCTCTTCTCTGTGTCACGGAGGCGCTCCGCACTGCTAAAGCTAACTCTCTCTCCTCTGCTCTCATCCTTCTAGACCTATCGGCTGCCTTTGATACTGTGAACCATCAGATCCTCCTCTCCACCCTCTCCGAGCTGGGCATCTCCGGCGCGGCCCACGCTTGGATTGCGTCCTACCTGACAGGTCGCTCCTACCAGGTGGCGTGGCGAGAAT